>NC_092873.1:385514436-385815769 GCF_028372415.1 Notamacropus eugenii | reverse complement strand
AACTTTATTGAGATGTGCCCATTCAGAACAGACCTCCTGTATGCTTGGGGGTTGGCAGGCATGGGCGCGGTACCAATCTCCTTTATTTTGTAAAATTGCTAAGGCCTCTAGGAAACCGTCATCAACCCTGAGGAAGAAACTTGATTGGCTAATGCAAATTATAAACAATCAATAGGACTTGCTCAGAAGTTGTAACAAATGGAGAGGATTTTTGGCGATTGGCTTTTACTTCTGGACAAGTTTTAAACTTGAAAAGGAAAGATCTTGATGGGATTCCCTTATGCATATGAGTCCTGCTTACTGAACTCCATGAGAATAGGAATGACTATCTGGCTCTGAGCTGATGAGTGAATTTTGCTGTTAAAGGTGAGAGATATTTGAGACCATAAATATTTTTGTTTTGAGTTTGAATTTGGGTGTGGTTGTTTGCATTAAATCAGTAGCTGAGAGAAATGCCACAAGCTACTCAAAGGGAATATTTCCCACCGGACTATTCCTGAGTCTGACTATGAAACAGATACTACATATTTGGAGAATTTTACTCTTATCTGAATTCAAACGAAGTCAAGGATGTTTTATTCTGTCGTATTTGCTATGTCACATATCCCTGCTTTCTCTTTCTATAGCAAATTTCTATGATCAATACCAAGTGACCAATAACACCTGTGAGTCCCTTTTGTGTAATGGAAATCTAATATTTTTATCTGAAATTAGAACATGTTCAGCAATCTAAGTAAACTACTTAAGACTCACCTAAGATGTCCCCACTGTTTAAAAGAATTTTATAAGCAGTAGTGTTTTCTGTAATCACTCTCTTACTGTTAATCAATGTGAGAGTATATATTGCCCCTTTTTGACTAAAGCATTTTGTGTTATCTAGGAATTCTATGATAATTAAGAATTTGGTTTGTTGTAATACTTTGGGCATTCATATCACTTAATGACATTTTCATACCAACTAAGCTTTAATGGATTTTAATTTTAAAGGTTTATTTTTGTTTCAAAGTAAAAAGAGAACTATCATTTTAAAGATTTTCAACTAATTTTCTTTATAAAAGTTTAGTGACTGTTAACATCAGGACAAATTTTAAACTGTTTTAAAACAAAAGATTTTAGAGGAAACATTTTAAAACAATCTCTTGTAAAACCTAAATTTTCATTTTCAAGGCAATGTATCGATAAATTAACATGTAATGATCTATAAAGCAGAAAAGATCTTGCTCTTTTAATCTGAATTTGTAGTCATTCCATGGCCTAGGCAAAAGTTAAAATTAGTGTTTGAACTTACTAACAACTTAATTTCTAAAAGTTTTTCTTCCAGAGTAAATGTAATCAGAGAAGGAGAAACTAGCCTGGGAAACAATGACGTATATCTATTCAGTTGTAAGGTTTAAGTTTGGAATCTCTTTTGTTTAAGACAATACAGTTATGCTAGTGAAGAGTGATAACTTATGAGCTATCTTATCTACGGTAATCTTGCCACTTAGCCTGGCTTTTCATACTCAAATTTGTAGCCAGGTCTTCCTGAATCTTCCCACTTAATCTAGTCTTTCATATTCAAATCTGTTGCCCTTGGCCTAGACTGGTCTTCTTTGTTATGCCAGGGAAATTGTCCTTTTTTTATATTCCTTTTGTGCCTGTTTAGTCTTTGTCTAACCTCCATGCCAGGTTTGTCTTTTCCAGAGTGCAAGCCAGCAACTTACAGATAACTGCTCAGGCTATGTATCCCTTGAATAGGACCTATTGAGGCAGGGACAGCTCTACGTCCAATCTCAGCAGGAAGGAATTTCAGAAGCTGAGACCTTCATCCCTTACCCCAAAAGATCTTGGGTCGCATCCCATACACAACTGCCAGGGCCTATAATAGAGGGAAATAGACAAGCAGACAGCTTGCTTGCACTGTTTTACAAGCACAACATTCTCACAATCAGTTTCATCAGTCAGGTTCCATACTTTGAAGGCAATTTCATATTACTAGAGAGCAAGCAAGAAGCATTGTAGTAACATCTTGTCCACATTGCATTCTGTTTTTGCCAGCTCCATCAAATACATCCATCAATCCTCGAGGATGCAGTTCTCTTGAAATATGGCAAATGGATGTCATACATGTCCCAGAATTTGGAAGTAATAAATACCTTCATGTGACTCCACCCACTGACTGGGGAATCAAAAAAATTTGTTATTGATCATCTGTTTAGGTGTTTTGCAACTCTAGGTATTCCACAAATTATAAAAACAGATAATGGTCCAGCTTAAACTAGTCAAGCCTTTACTAAGTTCTGTCTGTCATACAGAATACTGCATAGAACTGGCATCCCATATAATCCTACTGGTCAAGCCATTGTAGAACATCACAATCATGACATAAAAACTCTCCTCCAAAAACAAAAGAAAGGGAGAGAAGAAGGTAAAAGAATAAGAAGAGTTGATACGGTGTTGTATACCATTAATTTCCTGACACCAGATAGAGAGGGGCTTATGCCAGCTCAAAAACAGTTTCAAAAAGGCAAAACACACCTCACTGATTGGAAAAAGTGAAGGTGAAATGGAGGGACATGAAAACAGGATTGTGGCATGGACCCTCTGAACTCTTAACGTGGGGGTGAGGTTATGCTTGTATTTCCACAGGAAATGGTGAAGAAATGATCTGGATACCAGAAAGAAACATTTGACCTCTGCCATACATTGGAGAAGATATGAATTAAGGAAAAGGAAGACATGATCATTGGAATGACAGGACAATGAAGACACCCATTCTGCTTCTGGGCACCCTCCAGCTGACCACCACAGCAGAAGGAACTGATTGAGAGGAAGATAGATGGACTTTTTGTACATAATCCACCTTGGGTTATGGGTGGTGAAATGGGGAGGGAAGAAAGAGGAGGTAATTATGGTAGCACATGGGTTTAAGGTTTTTGGGAAACAAATTGATATAGATCGAATTTTTGCTTTTGTGATTGGGAAATAATGTGCTTTAATTGTACTATCACTGAATACATTGGTTTTCATATAGCTAATACTAGCATTATATCTGTAGTTATGTGTCCTAGGTTTGCTGTAATGCTTATCAAAAGTGAAGGCTGGTATCTGTATCTGATCAAACTTTTAATCAGTTAATGTTGAAAGTAAGACAGAAAAGATGTATAAGTTGCATTATTTTAGGCATTATAATCTTTGTGGCAGCATTGGCTTCCTCTGTATCAATTGGCTTATCCGTACATACAATTTAATGGATGCTTTAAGGAAAACTATTATGGTGATGGGAAACAAAGTTGATGTTTTTGAAACAAGATTGTTCATAAGATGTGATTATAGGTTCATTTCTATTTGTGTTACTCCTGTCTATTATAATACCTCTCTATATAATTTATAGATCGGGCCTCCAAAGGAAATCTTGACCCCAAGGAAGCTGCAAGCGATTTGGGATTATGTTGCTAATACAAATCCCTTTGCATCCCCATTCCATTGTCTCATATTTATATTACCTCTATCCCTTTGTTTTTCTGTATGGCCACCTATTCATAGGTGCCTTCTCTCTCATGGGTAAGCTTTTCAAACCCGAGTACCTTGATTCTGGTTACAACCAAAGAAAGGGGGAATTGTTGAGGGCCAGGGTGGAGTGCTGTTGACAAGATCAGGAAAGACCTTTGGGGAAACTATTCTTTGAGACTGTGCTCATTATCATCTGGAGTGGCTCTCCATGCCCCCCAGATGTTGCTGTCTCCGTAAGACAAACATGGGAATTACAGAAAACAAGGGATATGTAAAATAGATGCCCTCTAGGCTAACAGTCTTTAAAGACAATAAGACTGGCCAGATCACTGGGACAGGAGACAAGCAGAATGTCACATAGGCTTACAGTTTCTGTCTATAAATACCTTGACCCTCAGATCAATAAATGGAATTGGTCTATCTTTTCCCACCTCCCGTGTCTCTTTTCTTCACCACATCACAGAGCTGAGTAGGGACGCAGGCCATCCGCTACAGATCTTTATCTCACACTGAATGGCAGCCCTGCCCCTGCAGCTTATCTGAATCTCAGCCCCCAGTGCTGGCTTGGCAGAACTAGAGGCTAGGTGGTTGTGAAGAGAAAACTCTATTACTTAGATTCTGGGCATAAAAATTTCTCCTTGCTCCCAGACCAGAATACACACCTGATTGTATCATCTTGGAGGAACTGAGATCTTACAGACCCCCAGAGTATACCTTACTCTTGACAAAGGACCCAAAAGTCAAAAAAGTGGAAAAAAATAAGACCATAGAAGGTTACTTTCTTGGTGAACAGATATCTTCTCCCATACTTTCAGATGAGGAAGAACAATGTTTACCATCAAGAAAAGACATAAAAGTCAAGGCTTCTGTATCCCAAACATCCAAAATAAATATTCAATAGTCTCAGGCCATGGAAGAGCTCAAAAAGGATTTTGAAAGTCAAGTAAGAGAGGTGGAGGAAAAATTGGGAAGAGAAATGAGAAAGATGCAAGAAAATCATGAAAAGTGCGTCAACAACTTGCTAAAGGAGACCCAAAAAATGCTGAAGAAAATAACACCTTGAAAAATAGGCTAACTCAATTGGCAAAAGAGGTTCAATGAGCCAATGAGGAAAAGAATGCTTTAAAAAGCAGAATTAGCTAAATGGAAAAGGAGGTTCAAAAGCTCACTGAAGAAAATAGTTCTTTCAAAATTAGAATGGAACAGAAGGAGGCTAATGACTTTATGAGAAACCAAGAAATCACAAAACAAAACCAAAAGAATGAAAAAATGGAAGATAATGTAAAATATCTCATTGGAAAAACAAGTGACCTGGAAAATAGATCCAGGAGAAACAATTTTAAAATTATGGGACTATCTGAAAGCCATGACCAAAAAAGGAGCCTAGATATCATCTTTCATGAAATTATCAAGGAAAACTGCCCTGATGTTCTAGAACCAGGGAGCAAAATAAATATTGAAAGAATCCACTGATCACCTCCTGAAAGAAATCCAAAGAGAAACTCCTAGGAACATTATAGTCAAATTCCAGAGTTCCCAGATCAAGGAGAAAATATTACAAGCAGCTAGAAAGAAACAATTTGAGTATTGTGGAAATACAATCAGGATAACACAAGATCTAGCAGCTTCTACATTAAGGAATCGAAGGGTGTGGAATAGGATATTCCAGAAGTCAAAGGAACTAGGACTAAAACCAAGAATCACCTACCCAGCAAAACTGAGTATAATACTTCAGGGGAATGGTCTTTAAATGAAATAGAGGACTTTCAAACACTCTTGATGAAAAGACCAGAGCTGAAAAGAAAATTTGACTTTCAAACACAAGATAAAGAGAATCATGAAAAAGTAAACAGGAAAGAGAAGTCATGAGACTCATTAAAATTGAACTGTTTATATTCTTAAATGGAAAGATGATATTTGTAACTTATGGGACCTTTCTCAGTATTAGGGTAGAGGGAATATATGTGAGTATGTGTAATTGTGTGTATGTGTGTATGTATGTATATATATGCACATATACATGTGTGTGTGCATGAATATGTATGTATGTGTATGCATATGTATGTCTATATTATATGTGTGTGTATATGTGTGTATGTATACATGTATATATACATATATAAATACACAAACAAACATACACACACACACACAGAAGGCACAGTGTAAACTGAGTATGAAGATAGGATACCTGAAAAATAAAATTAAATGTATTGGGAGAAGCAGAAAGATAGAATGTAGTAAATCATCTCACATAAAAGAAGCAAGAAAGAGCTTTTACAATGGAGGGGAAGAGGAGGAGGTGATAGGAAGTAAGTGAGCTTAGCTCTCATTGGATTTGGCTTAAGGAGGGAGTAATACACATTCAATTAGGTATGGAAATCTATCTTACCTATCAGGAAGGCAAGGAGGAAGAGGATAGGAGTGGGAGGATAGTAGAAGAGATGACAGATTGGGGAAAGGGGAAATTAGAAGCAAACACTCTTGTAAGGGAACAGGTCAAGGAAGAGAATGGAAGAAATGGAGGGCAAGACAGGATAGGGGGAAATGTAGTTAGTCTTTGGTAACATGAGTGTTATTGTTGCATGGCTACACATGTATGACCTATAATGAATTGCTTGCTTCCTCAATGAGGATGCGTGGGGAGGGAGAAAGGGAGAAAATGTGGAACTCAAAGCTTTAAAAATGCATGTTAAAAATTGGTTTTGCTAGCAACTGGGAAGTAAGATGTACAGACAATGAGAGTAGAAATGTATCTTGCCCTACAGGAAATAGAGGGAAGGGGAATTGGAGAAAGAAGGAGGGATAGAAGGGAGGACAGATTGGGGAAGGGGTTGTTGGGGTGCATGTTGTCCTGGGGTAGAGGGAGAGAAGAAATTCGGAGAAAAATTGGAATTCAAAATCTTGTGGAAGTGAATGTTGAAAACTGAAAAAGATCATCAAGCCATAACAAAACTACTCCAGGCCATGTCTAACTAGACTCCTATAAACTCTGATGATGATGATAGAGTTCAGAGGGGACAAAAGTATCATCTCAGATTTGAATGTACTCAGTAGCTTATCCTTACTACATCCTTTATCATCCATTCATACTTAACTTTTTTATGTTTCTCTTCACTCTTGTAATTGAACTTGCAAAATGTATTAAGTATTTGGCAGTCAGTCTACCAAAGCACACTGATGATTCATATAGATTCAATTACAAAATGCTCCTTAAAGAAATAAAGAACAACTTAAGCGGTTGGAGAAATAGTCTATAATCATGGCTAGGACATGCCAATATAATAAAAATGATAATACAGTTAATCCTTAGTTTTAATGCTGTACCAATCACACTACCAAAGGGATACCTTATGGGACTTGATTTAATAATAAAAAGTTCACTGGGAGGAACAAAAAATCAAGAGTAGAGGTTCTTAACCTGACTCCATGGATAGATTTCAGTGGCTCAGTGAACTTGGATAGAGGGAAATTATGTCTATTACCTATAATGAAAACTTAGAATTTTGTTGGATTATGAGTTGAGCCAACATACTGTAGTAGTGCTAAGCTTTACCAGAGACAGCCAAAGGGATCCATGACAAGATTAACTCCTGATCTAGGGTATTAAGAGAAATAATGGGAAAAGTAGGAATTAAAGGGGAATAGAATTTCCAGACATTGGATTATATTAAAGAAATCAATTGTCAAAGCAAGTTAATATTAGCTAAAAATAGAAAGCATCAGTTGAGCAAGCTAGACAAAAGTGAAACAAATAATGAAATTCAATAACCCAGATTTTGATAAACCTTAAACATATATTACTTGAGAAAAATCTATTTATTTGATTTTAAAAAAAACTGTTTGAAAAAGTATAAGCTGTTGGCAAAAATTAGGCTCAGACTAACAGCTTACCGTTGTTACAGTCATAAAAAAATTCTAAATAGATATGCAACCTTTACATTAAATATTATGCTATAAAAATTAGAATAGAAGCAGATGGTATATCTTTAACAGCTATTGGTAGGTGAATTCTTAAACAAACAAGGGGGGACAAATGATTACCAAAACCAGATAATTTTGATTGCGCAAAACTAAATCTTTTGCAGAAGTCAAATTAATGCACCCAGGATAAGAAAATGAGTGAGGAAATGAATGAAAAAAAATTGTATCACATTTCTCAGATAAGAATTTGGCATCCAAGATATAAAGACAACTAAAAGAAAGATATAGGGCCAAAAGCTACTCCCAAATTGATAAATATTTTTTGAAAAAATCCAAAACATATAACTCTCAAAAGAATTGCAAATTATTAGAAATCATATGAAATAATAATTAAAATAAGTAGTAATAAGAAAAATACAAACCAAAATAACCATGAGGTTTTAGTTCATACCCAGCAAATTGATAAAGATGAAAAAAAGTGGGAAAAGTCAATGTAGGAAGAGTTATGAAAAGATAGTAATGTTAATACATTGTTGGACCTGTGAGTTACTACAGTAACCATTCTGGGAAGTAGTTTGAAATTAGGTATTCAAAATGGATAAATTTTCTATACCTTTCAAACTGGAGATTTCATTGCAAAGCAGATATCAGGGCATTGGTAAAAAGAAAGGCTCCATATGTACCATAATATTTAGACCAGCTTGTTTTGTAATAGAAAAACTGGAAAGTAGATGCCCATCAAGTGGGGAATGGATAAACAAACTGTGAACCATGAATGCAACATAATATTACTGTGCTATAAGAAATGATGAATATAATGAATATGGGGAATATGGAAAAGACCTATACAAATTGAGCAAGAAAGAAATTTACACAGTGGCTAAAACAACACAAATGGAAAGAACAACCACAAAACTATCAAAAATGAGTGTTGCAAAATTTCAAAGAACAAGTTTGACCCCAATGAAAAAATACAAGAAAATACCTTTGGTTTTTTTTGGTTTTTTTTAATACTTTGCTCCAATGGTCTAGAACATTGCATACATTATCAAACTTTTTCAAGGTATTAATCAGTTTTAGTTATGTTTTTCTTTAGAAAATTCTTTTTAATAAGATGTAGCTCTCTGGAAGGAAGAAAGGAGAGAGATTTCAAATGAAATAAATACAAAAGAGTGATATAATTCATTTTCAAAAGAAAGGAACTATGACAGAGAAGAGGTTTATACTTTTAGATCTGGCAAAAAAGGTGTACACTGATGGAAGAAGAGCAAACCAGCAAGTCAGATGAACAGAGAACTAGCATTTTAAGAATAAGCCCATTTTTAAGTGTATGGTATGGTGGTGGCTGCCAAAAGATCCAAGCCATTGTTACCCCAGTCAGATCCCTAAGAGGAAAATGAATTGTTTTTCTTTGACAAATATAACCATTAAAGTGCTTCAATTTCTTCCTCCCTGATGACTCTTCTTTTTTTTTCTTAATAGCAATTTATTTTTTCTAGTTACATGTAAAGATAGTTTTCAACATTTAATTTTATAAGATTTTGAGTTCCAAATTTTTTTTCTCTCTCCCTCCCCTCCCTCCTCCCAATCTGATATAGGCTATACATATACAATCATATTAAACATATTTCCACATTAGCCATGTTGTGAAAGAAGAATCATTACGAAAGGGAAAAACCACAAGAAAGAAAAAAAAGAAAATAGAATGCTTTGATCTGCATTCAGACTCTTGTTCTTTCTCTAGATAGTGATTGCATTTTCCATCTTGAGTCTTTTGGAATTGTCTTAAATCACTGTATTGCTGAGAAGGGCAAAGTCTATCAGAGTTGGTCGCCACAGCGTTGCTGTGTGCAATGTTCTCCAGTTCTGCTCACTTCACTCAGCATCAGTTCATGTAAGTCTTTTCAGTTGGTTTTTTTTTTATTAAATCTACCTGCTCATCATTTTTTTATAGCACAATATTATTCCACTAAATTCATATACCACAATTTGTTCAGCCATTACGCAATTGATGGGCATCCAATCAATTTCCCATTCTTTGCCACCATGAAAAGTGTTGCTATAAATATTTTTGTACCTGTGGATACTTTTCTCTTTTTTATGATCTCTTGGGGATATAGACCATATTGCTTCGTCTGCCATCTACAGATGGCAAACTTTATTCCAAAGGTTCTATTTTTAAAGTCTATTTCTAACTCCTGGTTTAATTTCTAACTCACTCTAGATATAAAACTGTGATTGATTTAAATTCTTTGTCATGCAATCTTGTGTATTAATTCTGTGTAGTGAAGAAGGCAATGGAAAAATATAGTATCTAGCTAAAAATCACAGAATTCAAACTGGTCAAAATTTTGGGGTTTCTTACTTAACTGAGAGCTCTGAGTTGTAATCATAAAAGGCACTTGATTTTAATGAATAGTTTTTACAAGCTCTTAAGGTAACAGAGAGAGATTATCTACATGAAATTGAACCATATACCCTTAGGCTAATAGAGTCATTGTTGTAGCCTGATTCAAGTGTGGTTTAGAATGCAGGTTCCTCAAAGAATTTCCATCTCCAAGCCAAGAATAGTGTATAACATGAACTAAGGGTCAGGCACACATCTTAGGACTACCTACTGGAAAGAAAAAACTTTGGTGAGGAGAAAAAAAAAAAAAACATCTTGCCAATTTCCATGTTAAACCTCCAAATCTTACCAGATGGCAATACCTAGTGGTTATAATAGTGTTACTTTAGGGCCCAAGTTCCCCCATCCCAGAGTTGAGAGAGAGCCTACCACCTAGAATAATCAAGCAACCTGTTCCTATCATGAGTTCAGCCTCCATCAGAGAGCCATACAATCCCCTACACTTTTTGTATTACTCTGGGGTTGAGGTCCCCCAACAAGAGAAAAACCTTGGAGTTTCTAGAGTCAATCTTTTTCCTTAGACATACTCAACCAACATAATTCACAATTAAGACATCATATGGTATAAGAATCGATTATTGGGTATATGTGATGGTTGTTCTAGAACAATAACACCAAATTTTCAATAACAAAACATTTGTAACAATCTCTAATGGAAGTACTATAACTAGCACAGGTCACTGGCACTTTTTCTTAAAGTGTCAGATGTAGAGGCAATAGGACATATTTCCTTTCTGTGGAAGAAATGCTGGGGAAATGACAATGATATATAAAGAACAGAGAGTAAGCACCTTCCCCCTTAAGAATAACAACACTATAGGGGGAAAAAGTGAATTTCCCCACCTCTCTACCTGCCCCACACACTCCTGCCATTCCAGCAGATGCTATCACCTTAAGAAGTTCGATTACTCCTAAACCAGGGTTCATCTTCCTACTCCACTTAAGTGACTAACACATAGAGCAAAGTAGGTGGTTTTGCTCTGCATGCTTGCCTGCCATCCTACCTCTTTTTTTCTTTGTCAAATTTCTTAGGTTGCTTCATAGAACCACATATTGAGGAATAATGAGAAGAAATAGGAAGCATAGTCTCAGCATTGGCAAACCTCTCCCACAGAGCTGAGGAAGTCTTAATTCTCTACCTAAGGGCTTCCCCAGAAGCAACTGTGTAAAAATCATGAAAGGTGATCTGATGGAGGAGAGACTGGGGAAAGATTGGAAAATATTTAACTTAAAGAAGAGATGACATAGGGGAGACACAACTGCCTTAAAAGATTTGAAAGTCTGTCAGGTGGGAGAGGGATGAAACCTGTTCTGTTTGACCCCAGAGGGAAAAAACTAGGATCATTGGGAAGTTACAGAGAGGCAGGTTTAGTATCAATGAATGAAAATTTCCTAACGATTTAAGATATGCCAAAGGGAAATGAGCTGCCCCAGAGTTTCTTATCACTGTATACCTTCAAGCAAAAGTTGCATGAACACATGTTAATGATACTGCTGAGATAAAAATTATCAGAAGGTCCATTGATTAGGTTCTTCTGTCAATCACGAAATCAACCCTACACAGCTTATTGCAGTTTTATCACACCCAGAGCACAGACTGCTATACACAAAAGTCTGCAAGCATAGTTTCAGCAACTTTACATAGAATGTAAATACACAAGCAGGATGAATACAATGGAATTTTTACAAAAAGTAGAAGGGGTAGAGCAGGATTTACACATCAAGAAACAAAAACAGAAGAGGAAGATGAGGGTTTTGCATTAGGAAGGACAGGAAAGTAGTTGGTCAAAACTATATTTTGAAATTTATGTCCTAAGCTTGGTTTTGCAAATGTCAGTATGATATATGATTTTCCTCCCAAATAAGTGAACAGTATCAGGAAGCTCAACATAGTCTGGGGCAGAATTTTCCTTAGCATAATGTTGGCAAAAAACCTAAGGCAGAGGGCAGAGGGGGTTTGGCATAAAGTTCTAGACAGAGATTCCAATGGGATGGCAAGTAGTCATTGGTGGGATCAGAGAGCTCCAAAACTCTATCTTTGGAGAAACTACTTAACAAGTCATTTGGGTACATTTCAAAAGTTTATTATTGTGATGTTAAGAGGAAATGAAAAATAAATTTGCTTGGGCAACAGCTTTAGGGAGAGTTTATTTCCTTGGAAAAAGTGAGATTGGGATTTGAGTTGAGTTGAGATGGAGGCAATATGGTAGAGCTGAAAAAGCTCTGGCCCTGAAGACAGACCACTTCAAATCCCACTTGTTAGTCTACTCTATTTTGTGACTGGGCAAATCACTACTAAGCTTTAGTTTCTTCATCTGTAAAATGAGGGTTCCAACTGAATGACCTCTGAAGTCTATTCTAACTTTAGATCTGTGATTTAAAGTTAGTTAACATAGATGAACCTAGCTAAAATCAGCGGTGAATCAACCATCTAGAATTTTCAATAACGTGGTAATATAATTGTAAGATATTGCAACTTTAAGAAGCAAGCAGTTTGGCTGCTAAAAGGGCTGAAGAGGTATGTTTGCATTAAAAAAAGAAACTAACTAGGAAAGAATGTAAGGTAATGCCCCTTCTATTAACAAACAATTTAATAGCAGAAATGAACAGCAAAAAAGAGTATTTGTTCAATGAAAACTGCTAAAATTCCTCATATAAATAGTTTTTAATAGGCTATGAGCAGTTTGGTGTAGAAAATGAACTTCAGCGTAAATAAAGAGGCTTAAATCACCCTATGAAGCATGTAAGATGATATATATATTTCATATATGAACAGTCAGTGACAGTGAGGATCGGAACAGTTGGCAGAGAAGCAGCTTCATGTGGTACATCTGTTCCTAAATAAATCAATTATATTGTGGTGCACAGGCCAAAGTTGTGAGTTACCCTGAGTACATGGGGTTTCCTCATTTATGTTTTCGTGTCCAGTTTACATAAGTGTGTGTTTACCCACAGGCACTAATCTGGGTCTATGTGTGGATTACGATGTTTTGATCATTCCCTTATTTGCTTTTATTAAATACTAGTAATACACTGATAATTTTGGCCTTTACTTTATTAAGTTAATAATTATCTTTAAATTCTAATGATGTTCTCATTGTGAGTGACTTTTTTTAAATGAAAGTTTACCAATGAAAGATGAAGAGCTATAGTTGTGAGTGGGGAGAGTACATTTCTCCACAACAGATTGATATTTCAGTCCCTGAGAATTTTATTACAACCAAGTTGATGGTTCTCTAGAAAGTGACAGAGGGCAGCTTAGAATGAGCAAGCTGTACAAAGAGTCAGTAGCCCTTGTCCTAATGTGGGAGGTTACAGTATTGAAGCTTATATTAATATATATTATATTTATATTATCTTTCTAATTCATGCATAAATATATCCTAAACTATTATGTTTTTGTCTTGAGTAATGTTGTCTGGAAGAAGATAAGAATCTTAATGAGAAATGGGGTAAGAGCTACATTTAAAGATTTTTCTTGGTCATAACAAGGCAATTAAATTTCAGAAATATTTTATTCTAATAATTTTACATTTAAACCTTAGACTGAATTAAAAGGAATTTGGGTCAAGATAGGAGGCAGGTGTTTCTGCATTTAGAAAAACTTCTTGAATTATTTCAAGCTACATCATCATACGTAGAAGTTACCTAATCAATCCTCAGTCCTCTACATGTGGAGACTACTCTCTAAGCAACAATTCTCTCCCCTCACCTTCCCCTGCAGGGTGGGGCTACTCAGAGGTCAAAAGACACTTCTTAATCCATATAATTATCCCCACATTCTCCCATCCCTTTTGAGCGTTTCAAGCTCCTCATGTTATTTGGTAACAAACAGTACTAAATAATCCAAGTTGCTTTTTGTTTGGTTTTGTTTTCATATTTTTAATCCAACAATATCACAAACAACTTACTTAATGAGAAGGCTTCCCAGTCCTTATGTAGATAAGTTGCAAATTCTCTTAGATCATCCCAGGATATGGCTTCCACTTAGGTGACAGATGCTCCCAATGAGGTCTAAATGACATTATTTTTTCCATCTCAGAACTAGGACACTCTGAGTTCAAAAAACTCTCCTCTCTCCTTCTTTTGTTCATAGTGTAACTCTGGGTTTCTTGGCTCTCTGCCCAGATAGTGCTACTATGGAGAGAGGAGACTGTAGTAGATGGAATTCCAGAATTCATCAGTTTGGTGACATCTGGTATGATTAATGAAAGCAGGGAGTGTAGATTTGGAAATACGTTTTTGATCCCTATGGAGAAAATGGAGATTCAGCACAGACACAGCATGAGGTGGGGAAGGAGCAGACGCTAATGCCATATGGAAGTCTCACAATAAAGGGAGGAACTCGAATATTACCCTAGGTAAACCACAAGTGCTTCATCAAAAGGTTAGTCTATAAGCAGAAAGACTCAATTATATCTGTGCATTTATCTATGTTATCTATCCACACACATATATGATCTGTCACATGCATGCAATTTCATACATAAATACATAATATTGTTTTGTGTTGCATGTGCAATGCAACATATGTATATATGCCCACACGTGTGTGTACATATGTTCATATATGTGTATATTTGTTGTTGGGTTGTTTCAATTATGTCTGACTCTTCATGACCTTCTTTGGAGTTTTCTTGAAAGAGGTGATAAGGTAGGGAAATTAAGGAATAAAAAAGGAAGTGAGCATCTTGAGGTACACTTTGGAGATGTAGAGAATAATTGCCTATCTTAGGTCCTAGATAGCCAACCAGACGAGACAATAGGGTCCTTCTTTTATCATCCCTAGAACAATAAAAATGGATCAATTTATTGCGGTGACTAGACTGAACTAGACTGAACACTTTATCCCCTTCCTTAGAAATATTTTAATGATTTATTCAAATGAAAATCTAGTTAGTCTTAACCCAAGCCCCAGAGTGTGTGTGTGTGTGTGTGTGTGTGTGTGTGTGTGTGTGTGTGTGTGTGTGTGTGTGTGTGTGTACTGAATGAGGTGAGGAGGAGAGGAGGGGAGGAGAGGAAAGTAATTTTGAAAAGTAGCACTGCCTGCACTTTGGTACATCTCAGAGTAGGCACTAAGCAGCGTATAGTATCAACCCTTGAGTTGCTAGCCCAGCCCCATTGACCCTATTCCCTTCTCACCAAGGATCCTAACTTTTCTTCCCCTTTTCCTTCTTCCCTTTCTCCTGCATATCATATGCTTTTCTGATCCTCCCTCTTTAGCATTATTTCATAATCCATGAATTCACTTTACCCTTCAAACACCTGCTCTCTTTACCCCATCTACCATGTTCTTATTGGCAGACAACCCTACCACCCATATTTTTAACGCTATCTTTGCCCCTTCCACTCTTATTCCCTAAGCTCTACCCTTGCTATCCTATATGCCCACAAAGGGGCAGTACAACCCCACTAGAAAGCATTTCATTTGCTCTCCCTACCTCAATTTTTTTTTCACTCCAACATACAGTTATCCAAATAATTTCCCCAATGTATTATTCTGTTCCTTTGATCCTCCAAAGTTCCCCACCCCTTTACACATATGCAACTCCAATGGACTCCTTATTATCTCTAGGAATGAATGCAAACTCTTTGATATTGAAAGCTCTTCATAACCAGGTCCCTCCCTACCTTTCCAGTCATCTTACACATGATTCCCTTCCATGCACTGTATGGTTCAGCTTTACTAGCCTCTTCGCCAGTCAAATTTCTTCATTTCTTTTCCTTTTTTTAAATCTAAAAAATAGAAAGTTGGACTCCATGATCTCTAAAGTACCCTCCCACTCTAAGATGGTGATCTTTGTGAAGGATGGACTGTGCATAGTGTCAAATTCATTTTACATTAGAAGAAAGGAAAATCCAATGAGGCTGTTTTGCCCATGTTTAAGAGTAGGGTATGGCAGTCCCTACCAGAGCTCTCATTTCTGACTCCTAATCCTATGCTCTTTCCATTGCTGCCTGTCACAGAATATTTTCCTCAAAACTACCCTGAGTGAGGTAAGTAGCACAAGAACTCTTATTTCTGTTTCACTGGGCTTGTAGTGGCAAAATAATTTACAGCCATAAAGCTAGAGTCAGATCTTGCAATTTAAATTTGTATCTTCTGATGTAAAGTTCAGTATTTTTCCCACTTTACTGGTTCAAATAAAATGAGCTCATGCAGGATCTCCCTGGAACACCACTTGATAATGCCATCCCAAGTTGAGTGGATACCACTGAAAACCAGCATATGTGTGTGTGTGTGTGTGTGTGTGTGTGTGTGTGTGTGTGTGTGTGTGTGTGTGTGTGTGTGTGTGTGTGTGTGTGTGTGTGTGACGCATGCGCGCCTTCCAAAGGTCCCAGGCAGCCTTTTAAAATGTCACTAATATCTTAACCTGAATGAGGAAAACTGCCTGGTATAGCAGCCAGTTGTTTCAAGCCCTTAATATGTCTTGGGTACACAAGACAAGGCAACAAACTTTGGTTAAATAATTACAATGTATCAGGCACTGTGCTAAGCACTGAAGAAACAAATACAAGCAAAAAGAAAAATAGCCCCTTTCCTCAAGGGTGTTACATTCTAACAGGGAGAAGACAACACACAAAAGAGAAAAGAATATTTGCATAGGATGGATGATGTCAAATTCCAGAAAGTCAAAAGTAGAGAAGTAAAGCTTGATGAGTCTAAGCCAGAAGTTCCAAAAGAAATTCACCAATGGAAAAAAAAAGTGTGCAACATGGCAAAGTAAAATCCAAGAGAAGCAAGTTGAAGGGGTGGGTGGATATTTCAGTGTAAATGTCCCCAGGCACTGAGCAAAGTTCCAGGGGGACACTGCCTCTGAGGCATGGTATTGAATTCTGGAAAGGAGTGAAGGTTTGCCAGTCCAGGTCCCTTCCCAAAATGTAGACCCTGGGAAGAACTCAATAATGAGAGAAGGAAGCTGCTATGGCAAAGGGATGTTCCAGGATGAGGTCATTGTGTGGCCTGATTGGGTGGTACAACCAGAGAACCTCAGAAAATGAATCAATTAATAAGCACTTATTGAGGGCCTACTATGTTTCAGGAAATGTGCCAAGAACTGAGGACACAAAGACAAAAGTGAAGGAGCCAATAGATGTTCGAGAGTGAAGATACCTGCCCTAGGCACTGAAGAAGGTTTTGGAGTGAGATTGTAGATACATTAAAGTCCACTGTCAAGTCGTAAGCAAACTGTCTGGGACACCAACTACTTTCATAGGAGAAGATACAGCAAAGTGATGTTGAAAAAGCATTAGATCCAGAGTAGAGACCTTAGAGATTAGATGCAATGAACACCTGTCAACTTGAACAGTCACTTAACCTCCCTAAGCCTCAGTTGTGAAATGGAGTGAATACTTGCACTGCTTACTTCCAGGGGTTGTTATAGAAATCAGGTTACTGTAAGATGTCATAAGATGGCTTTCAAATTTCCCTGAAACCGTCAAGGAAATTTTGTACCAGACTATGGCAGGGCAAATGAAAAAAATGCTCCTCTTCTTAAGGTCATCTAACCAGTGATTATTGCCTAATACTACTTGGGCCCATTTTAGTCTCCTCATTATCAGTTAACCAATTAATATCAATTAGCTGGTACTATGAGATATTTGCTAATTAAGTATAGGAAGGACAGAAGTACAAAAATATTTACTGTGAATCCAGAACATGTTCTCTCTTTCCGTAGTCCTGGAAGCTTTGATTCTTTTAACGGAGCCAGAGCACATTAACTTTCTTGGCTGCCATATTATATATTGGTACATATTAAGCAGGCTGTCCACTAAAACCCCTAGATATTTTTCAGACAAACTGCTAACCATGGTTCCACTATCTTGTACTTGTGAAGTCAAATTTTTGAATCTGTTTAAGTTTTTAAATGTATACTATTTGTTTATCTTATTACACACCTACCACTCTTTTTTTTTTCTGGGCCTGGAAATACAGATTATTTGGTCAGGTGATTTAAATTTATTTTCTTGGGAATCAACTCCATGTAGATCATTTTTGTTCCATCTTTTATCATTCAAAATTCATTCTCCTTTATAAACAGTATTTGAATAAAAATTGTGAGAAAATCAAATTCTGGTTCCATTTGTAATTTATTCTATTCTATAATGCCCTGAACATGTCGCAAAATTGCACAAGACGTGTTTCCCTGTCTCTTAGTTAAGTTCGAAAGTTCAGTTTTCCTTTCTGAGCTGTCTTCCCATAAATCACCTTAATTCAAAGAAATATGTTGTTCCTATAAATCTTTCTACCCATGTACAATTAAAGGAAATTTGTTATAACACTGACAAGCTTGCAAGATGCAGGCAGGTGCCAGATAAGTCTGTTGTCTCTGCAACACTGTCCTTCAAGAAAGTTTGGATTGTTAACGTTGTGACTCTGACTAACCATGCAGGTAGACACCACCGATGGGCTGCGCATAGCAACAACATGGAAAGAAGGGTTGTTGCTAGCCCTGCATTCCTGACTTCCATTCAGTCACATTCTTTTCCATTTTATATGATACTTCAGATTTTGTTATCAGTCATATTATTTTGTGCTTCCTGTTCTTTGTTCTCTTGTACTTCTCAAAACTATATGAAGACTAGTAAGCCCTACCTTGTGTTGTTTTTTTTTTTTAACTAAGGAGTTGAGAGATCCATTTCATTGGTAATTGCTAGCCTTCCCAATAAACTGAATGTACTTGAAACAGTGTGCCTCAGTTTACCTTTATTTCTACCATGACAATTGAGTACCTCTATTTTCTATTATCATTTATCATCTACCTATTCACCAAAGCAATGATCCTACCTATTTTTTTGATACCTATCTTTTCCCCAATATAGCTAAGAAAAAATTTTGTGGTCTTTTGGTTTTCTCACCAACCTCAGTTCATTCTGTGTTCCAGATTTCATGATGCAATTCTTAGTGGTATGCCGTGCTTTTGTCTTCATACTGTTTCCTCTCTTTGTTTCCATCTTCTGGCTATTTATTTTTAAAAATTTAAGTTGAAATATGTTTAATATAATTGTCCATATTGTCCATGTTTTGTCATCAGAGATAAGAACAAGGCTTCAGACTAAGTCTTCCTAACTTGAGCAATATTAAGAAATTTCATTGTCTGTGGCAGTGATTAAAATTGTTTCTTGGAACCTGATACCTCAAAACACATGTTCAACCTAAGGAGTTCCACTTTTCATTTCCATTCTGTATTCATAATCCAAGATGAGGCACAAAATCAGTAATCTGTAGACAACATTGAGGACTCAGCAGTGTCTACGATGGGATTTTAAAAAACATTCTACCAAATGTCAGCTCCTGGGACAAACCTTGGATTCCTTGCCTTAGTTATGACTCTGATTTGTGTAGAACTCACTACTTTTCTAAAGCTATCCTTCTGTTGTTAGATGAGGGCAAGAAAACCTCAAAAGTCCTTTTCTCCCTTAGTTGTTATTTCTCTTCCTCTCTAGGGTCTGCCTCTTTTCTCCTTCTTTATCCTCCCCAAATGACCAGTGTTACCTGCTGCCATGCACATCCATTGCTGCAAATATTTTTTTAATTTTCAAATGAGAATCCAAATTCCAAGTGTTCAAGTGGCAAAGGAAGAGGGAAGAAGGAACTATCCCAGCACTAACACTACTTAGAAACTTAGACTATCAGTTCTGGAAGAACTTTAAAAATCTTTTATTCAATCCCCTCATTTTAATTGGATCACACAAAGTTATTAAAAGAAGTGTCACCATAATCCAGGTCCTCTGATTCCTAGGCATGGCTTGGTTGGCTACCATAGTTTCTTCTGCAGAGACCTCTCTGTCCTGCTCCAGACCACAGAGGGTTCTCAATTCCACTGATTAGGTATGAACTTGCGACCCATGTTATTCAAGCAAGTCTCTTGGGCTCCCTTATACCCTAATTCCCTCTCAATAAACCCCTCTCCTCCCAAGGGACTCTTTGTGGGACAGCTGAGCTGTGCTTTTAGTGATCCAGGGAAAAGTAGTAAAAACCTGTACATTCAAATCCCAGGCTTTTGTTTTGCACTTGGCATCATATTTAGCAGCCCCAGTCCCAGGACTTGAAATTGCATGAAGTGTGAGAGGATTCTCTGCAATCTTTTCAGGAAGATCCCTAAACCATACGCCTGCCCTCTTTTTCTCATTTCTCAATTTTTTTTCTCTTTTGTGCCTATGGTTTCTACTCAAGCCTTCCTGAGGGTTTTGCTAGAAGAATTTTGGGTATTCTATGAGGAAGTGGGGTTGCTAATGGTAAGTGTTTGGGTACACAAAAGCCTCATCCACAGTTCAAAAGAAAACCCTTGGGGAAATTTGAGACTTGTGCCAATTCAATTCCAAATAGGAGTTCCCCAAACACCATAACTTTCACAAATTCTTTGAATTAACATTTGCAATGACTGAGGGTAAACTTTTAAGAAAGGACTGACTTTGAAATGAAGTAATGCCAAGGTTGGAATCCTGAGTCAATCAATTAAAAAGTCCCTAGTGAGTGCTTTCTTTGAATAGACATTGTGCATAGTGCAGGGGATACAAAGAAGGGAAAGAGAGACCTTCCTCAAGGAGGTCATACTCTGAAATAGGAGAAAACATGTAAGTAACTAGGAATATAGTAGGTGAGAGACAATCTCAAAGTAGATAGCACTAATAATAGCAAAGAAACTGGGGAAGAAACCTTTTGTACAAGGTGGGGTTCGAACTGAGAACTTTAACGAACTCAGTGAAAGCAAAAGCAAGTATGAGGGTAAGCAGAGAGAGCATTTGGGGTATGATGAACAGCCAAGTGCAGTGGCGTGGAACTGTGAGCTAGACTGTCATGTTCAAGGAATTGCAAGTAGGTCAATGTAACATGGAGGAGAGTAAAGTGCAAACAAGACTGGAAAGAAAAGAAAGATCTAGATCGCAGCCCAAGTGGAATTTGTCTTTCAGTTCAATCTCCAAGAAACCAATTCTGTCTCCCTCTTGGTCCATTTCACTTCTGATCCTCCTTTTTGCCACTTCTCTGATGAAGTCCTGTTACCATTTGCAGGAACTGTCATATGCTGGTGGGGTTTCTTCCTTAAAGGAAATGTTATCTCAGATCATTTTCCACTCTTTTGTTGGACCATGGATGGTGAGTGGTTGTCAAGAACTTTTTTTAAATCATCAACTACACTTCAAACACAGATTCTCATAAATGATTAGGAGTGACTAC
The DNA here is from genome assembly GCF_028372415.1 of Notamacropus eugenii. NCBI lineage: Eukaryota > Metazoa > Chordata > Mammalia > Diprotodontia > Macropodidae > Notamacropus > Notamacropus eugenii. Next base: position 385,794,767 of record NC_092873.1, on the reverse strand, counting down.
ATTCCTTTCAATTCTCTAACATTTATATAGCACTTTAAGATTTTTTTAAGTGTTTTATGTAATTCACCTCACAATAATCCTGTGAGATGAGTGCTTTTGTTATTCCCATTTTAGAAATGAGGAAACTAAGGCTGATAAGGTTAAATAAATTGCCCTGAGTCATATATCTAGTGTCTGAAGTGAGATTTGAACTCTTGTCTTCCAGACTTCAAGTCCAGTCTATCCACTGTGCCACCATACTGCTTTTTTAAAAATCACTCATATTTCTCCTTTAATTCTCTTAATTGAGCTTTTTCATACAAAAAGAATTTTAATTTTCCACAGTCAAAATAATTTTATATCCTCTAGCCCTTATTTAGTTAAGGATTATTCCCCTAGCCACAGTTGTGAAAAATACCTCTTTTCATTCTATTCTAATTTTGATGTGGTGTGACTTTTGATATTAAGGCCACAAAGCCATTATGAATTTATTGTGGCATTTTATATATCATGTTAATGTAAACCTAACCCATAAAAACTGCTCTCAAGTTTCCTCAACAGGTCTTGTCAAGAGTTACCTCAATAATTTCTGTTTTGGGGTTTACCAAGCCTGTTTTTTATTATATATATGTCTTGTTTATCTAGTCTGTTCTTCTGACCTAACTTTTCACTTGTTCTTTTGTTTTAAGCACTGAAAATGGTCTTGATGATTACAATTTATAATATTCTTTGAAGTATGGTAATGCTGTGTTTCCTTCATTCATACTTTTGCATATTACTTCCCTTGAGAGTCTACATCCTTTTCCCTCTGGATTAACTTTGTTATTTTGTTTATAAATATCAACTATGAGAAGCAACATGCAATAGAAGAATAGAAAACCAGAAGCAGAGCCAGAAAAATCTGCGGTTAAATCTCGTTTTAATGCATAATGTTTATGTGATGCTGGGCTTAACCTCTTAGAAGCATAGGCAGTTCCCTAAGACCCTAAGCTGAATAGACGTACATTGGTGGAGGAAGTTCCCTCATAAGTTTCCTATGCCAATTAAATCATGAATTTAGTTCCTTTTTCTAAGTCCAAAGTATCCCTTTGGTAATTTGATTCTTATAGAATGAAATTTACAAATCAATTTAGATAATATCCTCGTTTTTATTATATTGGCACAGCTCAGCGATGACCATTGAATCCCAGGGTTACATGATGCTACCTGGAGAATTGAAGGTAGTATCATTTTTTCTATAGTGGGAGAAGGAAAGGGAACAAACATTTATTAAGTGTCTACTCTAAGTGCCAGACATTGTGCTAATTGCTCTCCCAATAACAACCCCGGGAGATGGGTATTATTATTATTATCCAAATTCTATAGTCAAAGAAACTAAGGCTAAGAAAGGTTAAGTAACTTGGCCAGGAACCCCTAGGAGGTTTCTGAGGTCAAATTTGAAGCCAAGTCCAGCACTCTATCCATTGTGCTATCTGGTTGTCTCTTTATTACCCTTAAATATATGCTTCTATGAACCAAAACAACTTTTTGGGCATGAAAATCCTGTCATTAAAAGGTTCTAATCTTACTGGGTTGATGAAGGCCATCTTCTCCTCATCTTGCTTCTGACTTAGGGATGTGGTAGTACCCACTGTATAAATTTACACTAAAAATACTTAACTCTTTGGCAGATAGTCCATGTCATTGTGAACACATGGAATAGTATCATAATGATCATATTCAGCCCATAAACACCTCACTCTTACTATATTTTTCTGAACCACCGCTGTTCTGTGGAACTCTGGGATGATGCTATCAATTAACAACTCCTTTAGGTAGCTTTTGATGTCCTCCACCTTATGTACAAGGAAGTTCCTGATACCAATCTCAAAAAAAATCCTTCACAAGACATTGAGGTTAATTTTATGTTTCATGAACTAGCAAACATCCCATTTCCCCAACAAAAACCCATAGTTCTTCAGCTGAGTTTTTTCTTTTGGGTCCTTCCTTTCCTTAACCACTGAATAATCTTCAAAGTCAAACTTCTCTACCCACCTTTAAAATGGAGGTTTCAGTGTTTTTGTAATGTTTTCTGCTCAATACTTTATCTTCTGGTATGGCTGTGTAGAGGAAGCATGGGTGGTCACTTACAGCTAAAACTCTAGAGATGTTTACCAGGTCTAGACAGATGAGGGTTATGGTGTCTACCTTCTCACTAACACCTATAACTTCCCAGGAAAACTATGGGCCCATTATCTTGTCATCCAAATATGGGTAATGCACTCAGTTTACAGAAGCCTTGCACAAAGATATGCTTTGTCCTTCATTAAATAACTGGACCATAATTGTCACTTGGAATAAGTTGGATAAAGAATATACGTTATTTCTTCAATCTTCATTGTTACTGCTTTGTAGGTTCCTCTAAATCCAAGTATAAAGAACCCATAAAAAGTGTCAGGGTGTGTATTAGGTTCATTGAGGCCTGTTGTGACTGCTATCCCTGTCCTTGTCCAATGTGGAGGGACTAGGAAAGCTACCAATCAGAAAAGACTCAAGAGCAATCCAGACACCACTGCTTGGAACTCCATACCTCCATGTCAGACTAGGTGGGAAGCTGTGAGTCTTCAGGACTACACACATTTTTCTACATGTGTTACTTCCTGCTGGAGAAAGGGTGAAACATCAAAAGACTAACAAAGTATGACCATATCAATACCCAACAGTCTAGCATCTGCATGGATGGGAGAATCCCTTAATGTTTAGCAGAGGAGATGTAGCCCATAAATAGCCTGTACCTCTGTGGTTAACTTTTCTGCTCCTCTCTTTCTTTGATTAACATGCACATATCTCCTCTTTTAGTTGCCAAATCCAGTGATTTTTTTTCTCTGTCCTCATTCTTCTTCTATGCAGTTTTTGACTCAGTTGATCACTGTCTTTCTTGATACTCTTTTCTCTCTAGGCCTTCAAGACACCACCCTCTACTGGTTCTCATCCTACATGAGTGCTCCTTTAACTCTTTTGCTGGATTCTCTTCCAGATCATGCCTTCTAGCCATTAGTGTCCCTCAAGGTTGAGTCCTGGGTCCTCTTCTCTTCTCCAACAATAACAATAATAACATTAACATAGAGTCTGATATGTGTCAGGCATTATGTTAAGCATTTTACAATCATTATATCATTTGATCCTCATAACAACCTCGGGGGTAGGGATTATTATTATTCCCATTTTTATATATGAAGAAACTGAGGGAAACAGAAATTAAATAATTTACTCAGGGATTACATGACTGGTAAATATCTGAAGCCAGATTTGAACTCATTTTTTTCTGGCTCCAAGTCCAATGCTTTATGCACTTACCATCTATATACTGTTGATTCTCAAATCATCCTATTTTGCCCCCAGTCTCTCTATTGACATCCAATCTCACCTCTCCAACTGCCTTTTAGATATCTCAAACTGGAGGTTCAGTAAACATCTTAAACTCAATATATCCAATATATCCAAAACAGAATTCATTATTCCTGCACCCCTTTAGATCTCCCCCACCTCTTACCTTCCTTATTACTGTGGAGAGCAACACTGCCAAGCCTAGAGGCCTGTATTGGGCTACCCGAGTCTTTCTTACCTCACCTCCCGAGGTCTTCGGCTGGCCACGCCGGATGCACGTATGAGAGAAAGGACGTTCCAGAGTCAAACAGGGGTTGAGCTTTATTACAGGGTTTCAGTTACAAGTGCAGGGGCTCTTCTTTCTTAGGACGAAGAGGGGGAGATTTCCTAAGAAGGCTAAGCTTAAGGGAATGGAAGTAGAAGTACAAGCGGGGGAGAGAGGGGGAGGGGAGAGAGGAAAGAAAAGAAGCGGAGCCCTACTTTTCTCTTTGGCTCCACACGTGCTAAGAGCTTTTAGGCTTCCTCAATCCTACTTAATCTTCAGCCACACAGTTTGCATCTCAATACCGTGCTGTTAGGTAACTAGGTGTGCTCCAATCCGGGACGACCTCGAGGGCAGGGAGACTCCACCCATCAGGTATCTCCGGGGGAGAGGCGGAAATACCCGAGCTAGCCGAGCTAGCTCGGTCTGACCTTCTCGAACCCCCGCTGTTCATGGAGGGCCTCGTAAGACTCTAAGATTTAGAAGTCCCACTTTTACCTGCCCGAGACTGTCCACACGGAATTGAGCTTCCAGTCCCAACATATCCCCTTCTTTGTTATGCGCGGAGCGCACCTGGCTCTAGAGCAAACAGTGGCTGGAGGCTGAGCGGATTAGGAAGGCCTTTAGCATATGAGTACCTTACAACAAGACTTCATTCACACAGAAATCTGCAGCTAGCACAACTGACAAAGGGAGGCATCAAATAAAACAAAGATGAAACTAAATGGCTGAGTTACAACTGGGGAAGTGCAATCAACTAAAATCCCAAAGCATATTTTAAGAGAAGCAGGTGGTGTAGGCGCCTTACACCACCACTCCCTTAATCTTGCAAATGGATCTATACAGGTGGAAAATTGGTCACCTCCTCCCCACCCAAGTGTCCTGGGTTTGTGATATCAAAGTCCTCATTCAGCTGGCGAAAAAAGGATGCCTAGATGGGAAGCTGTCAGCAGCAGTGTCTGCGGTTGTAATGAGGGCTGCCTCCTCTCTGGGCAGCAAGGTTAAAGCTGTCAGCAGCAGGCTCAGGTGGTGTATGATCCTTCTCCGGGGTCTCCGCCTCCTGCGTCTCCGTCGTCTCCGACCTCGGTTCCCACCTACGGATCCTTCTAATGGGAATCCATGCATCACTTTTTCCTGTGGAGACACAAACATACCCTCGACCCCCTATTAGTATCTTAAAATGTCTCATAGCTGGAGTAGTATGTGCGTTCCTTGAGACAGCTGTATCAGGCTCTGATTGTATTAGGCCTCTTGATCTTAGCTCTGATTGTATTAGGCCTCTTAATCTTAGCTCTGATTGTATTAGGCGACCTTTTCCCCTTCTTTGTTTAGCGAGGATCGCCTTTAAGGTAAAATTGATAAGAATGCATAGTGGCTGGTTACTTTGGTATAGCAGCTGCCAGGAGCTTACAAATGCTTGATTAACATCTGTAAGGAACCTGAACTTTACTGATTTTTTCTTTATAACAAACACAGAAGCATTCCAGGGTGCTAATTGCTCCTTAACCAGTATTTGTAATGCCTGGAGTTTTTCTGAAGTCAGAGACCATTGCTCCACCCAAATCGGGGTGTCTGACTTCCAATTCAAGGGTGGGGACTCCAGTACAACTGCAATGGCCCTTACTAAAAATTTGATAGCTTCATCCCGAGGCGGCTCATAATGTCCCTGCCCCAGATGTTAAAACTAAGTCCTGGAATCACCAACGGCCATACGGTCCTTTGGCGATCCTCTGCCTCCCACTTTACTGGGTGCATTGTCTCTAAGGTATTTTGGCACCCTCCTATTCCCCACACTGGTCTCTGGCTTTCTTTAAGCTTCCAGTGCCTTAAGGGAAGGGCAATAGCTATGGGAAGCTGATCCTGACCCCTCCCTGTACTTATTTCTTTCTGCCCAGGGGTAAGGCAGGCTCTAGCTAAGCTCTTCCAGTCATTAGGAGTCAGAATGAACTGACCGCTGAGAGTTTCAAGCATGGCTATAACAAAGGGTGAATTAGGGCCATGCTTGGTACAAGCCTCTTTAAGAGTCGCCACTCTCTTCCACTCTATAGGTATGTGGCTCCTCCGAACCCCACCGGGGACACTGGGGTCCGCTATTTCTAACACAGGAAATGTCCCTACATCTTCTCCATTCTCTATAGCCTTTCTTATTCCTTTTTCCAAACTGGACTGTGGCCCTGAACTGTCTGACCAATGGAGCAGGTTATAAGGAGGCGCGGAGGGAAGGCACGGCGTATTCTCCCCTGCCTCGCCTTTTCCATCCGCTAGATGGAGCTCCGAACCTATTTTTTCTCTACACTCCTTAACTTTCTGCTCGCCAGGGTTCTGCTCGCCAAGGTCCTCCCCTCCCCTCTCTCCGCTTCCACTCTTATTCCAATCCCGCCCTGGCCTCTCCGGCCCTTCCTTACAAAATTCTCGGAGGTCGTTTAACTCTATTGTGACCCCCGCCTCCCTGCCTTCCCTGTGAAGTTTCTCAGCCCAGACCTCCTGTTCCTCTGGCTTTATTACTGGCAATTGATTCCTCATCCCTGCCCTTTTCCCAGGGGTTTGGGAAGCTTCTCTCCCCTTTCTCTCCTTCCGAATCTAGGATTCGGGACTCGCTTCTTTCACAGCCCCTTCCGGGTGTACCCCAAAAGCACCCAGGATTATCTACGCTCCCAATCCCTGTTGGGACGCCAACTGGCAAGCCTAGAGGCCTGTATTGGGCTACCCGAGTCTTTCTTACCTCACCTCCCGAGGTCTTCGGCTGGCCACGCCGGATGCACGTATGAGAGAAAGGACGTTCCAGAGTCAAACAGGGGTTGAGCTTTATTACAGGGTTTCAGTTACAAGTGCAGGGGCTCTTCTTTCTTAGGACGAAGAGGGGGAGATTTCCTAAGAAGGCTAAGCTTAAGGGAATGGAAGTAGAAGTACAAGCGGGGGAGAGAGGGGGAGGGGAGAGAGGAAAGAAAAGAAGCGGAGCCCTACTTTTCTCTTTGGCTCCACACGTGCTAAGAGCTTTTAGGCTTCCTCAATCCTACTTAATCTTCAGCCACACAGTTTGCATCTCAATACCGTGCTGTTAGGTAACTAGGTGTGCTCCAATCCGGGACGACCTCGAGGGCAGGGAGACTCCACCCATCAGGTATCTCCGGGGGAGAGGCGGAAATACCCGAGCTAGCCGAGCTAGCTCGGTCTGACCTTCTCGAACCCCCGCTGTTCATGGAGGGCCTCGTAAGACTCTAAGATTTAGAAGTCCCACTTTTACCTGCCCGAGACTGTCCACACGGAATTGAGCTTCCAGTCCCAACACAACACCATCCTTTAAGTTCTTCAGGTTCATATCCTAGGTGTCATTTTTAAGTTCTCACTATTTCTCGCCCCCCCATATCCAATCTATTGCCAAAGCTGATTTTACTTTTGCAACATCTCCCAAGTATGTCCCTTTCTCGCATCTGACATAGCTACCACTCTTGTGCAGACCTGCATCATTTCCTGTCTGGACTAGTGTAATATTCCTACCTCAAGTCTCTCCCTACTCCAATCCATCCTCCATTCAGCTATGAAAGTGATTTTCTTAAAGAGCAGATTATGTCAAATGATAAATGCTGGAGAGGATGTGGGAGAGTTGGAACACTAGTTCATTGTTGGTGGAGCTGCGAGAGCATCCAACCATTCTGGAGAGCAATTTGGAACTATGCCCAAAGGGCTACAAAAATGTGCATACCCTTTGACCCAGCAATATCGCTACTAGGACTATATCCCCAAGAGATCATAAAAATGGGAAAGGGTCCCACATGTACAAAAATATTTATAGCAGCACTCTATGTAGTTGCCAAAAACTGGAAGTCAAGGGGATGTCCATCAATTGGGGAATGGCTGAATAAATTATGGTATATGAATGTAATGGAGTACTATTGTGCCATAAGAAATGATGAACAAGAAGACTTCAGAGAGGCCTGGAAGGACGTATATGACCTGATGCTGAGTGAAAGGAGCAGAACCAGGAGAACTTTGTGCACAGCAACGACCACAGTGTGTGAGAGTTTTTTCTGGTAGACTTGGATTTTTGTAATAACGCAAAAACTTCTTATAAAAAAAAAAATCCCAAAGGTGGTTCTCAAGGCAAAATGCCTTCCACACTCAGAGAAAGAAATATGGAAGTCACTCACAAAATGTAGCAGATCATGTTTGTGTATGTGTATGTGTTTGTGTATCACGTTCTGATTTGTTATACGATTTCTTTCATTTATTTTAGTCTGACTACATAGCATGACTATAGTGAAAATATACTCAATAGGAAAGTATATGTAGAAACTATACAGAATTGTATGCAGTCGCGGGGAGGGAGGGGGGTAGGTGGGGGGGGATAAAATCTCAATTGTATGGCAGTGATTGTTAAACATTAAAAAATAAAAATAAAATTAAAAAAAAAAAGAGCAGATTATGTCATCCCCTCCCCACTCCCAACCCAAACCTACTCTAGGGGGTCCCTACTGCCTCCAGGATCAAATACAAAATGCTCTGCTTGGCATTCAAAGTCCTATAACCTAACCCCCTCCTACCTTTCCAGTCTTCTTACACCTTGCTCCCCAACATATAGTCTTTGATCCAGTGACCACTGACCTCCTAGCAGTTTCACAAATAAGATGCTCCATCTCTCAAATTTTTTCTGGCTGTCCCACATGCCTGGAATGCTCTCCCTTCTCCATGCCACCTACTGATGTCCCTGGCTTCCTTTAAGTCCCAACTAAAATCCCATCTTTTACTGGAAGCCTTCCCCAACTCATCTTGATTTTAGAGCCTTCTCTCTGTTAATCATTTCCTTTTTATCCTGTATTCAGCTTATTTCATATGTATTTATTTGCATGTTGTCTCCTCTCTTAGACTGCAAGGTCCTCGAAGGCAGTATTTATCTCTGGCTTCTTTTTGTATCCCAGTGCTTAGTAGAGTGCCCGGTACAGAGGAGGCACTTAAAAATGAATGTTTATTAATTGATTGATCTCTTTCCAAAAAGTCTATATCTAGCCTCCCATGTGTATTATTTGGCAATATCATTGCTTGCTCAAGTCTTGTATGGAATTCTAGAGGAGGAACACCAGGAACATGGACCCTCATACTTACAGGATGAATGAGCTAGTGTTTTTTTAGTCACAAACTACTGAACTACAACAAGCTGAATGATTTTTAGATTGAAACATTTATGAACTGGGATGCAGCAGAAGGTGAATTTAAAGCCAATGTAACATAATGAAAATTATCAATTTGTGACTATATTAAACTAAGAAAGAGATGACTGCTGAAATTGCATATTACTAGTAAGCTTTTCATACAGAGTTACAAAGCAGAATAACAATTTTAGGACAGAACTCCCATATGTATTTTATGTGGGTATTGGCAATCACACTAACTCTCACCTTCTCTACTTCCTACAAATACTGCCTTATTTCCTTATTAATTCTCTACTTGGGTTCTAAATGTAATCAAGTGACATGTTCTGATATGTCCTCAAAAATTGATAGAAATTCACAATCTCTCATAACATCTAACTAACTTGGAGCTCCTATTCCAATTTATAAGTAAATTAGGGGGGAAAAAATCCTCTTGTCTCATTTAGCTTTTGTTGCCCCTCTCTCAACCCTCTAGTCTCATAAAATTAAATATATCCATGATATTACTTATATAATTTATTAAGAGTGCAACTAACACTCCATACACAGATCAATATTTTAACAGTGAATCATTTGAGACAAAGATCAGTCAGAGTTACCTCTAACCATCAGTTGCAACAGCTGATTCTTTCATAAACTCTTGAACCATAACTCTATCCTTTAGTTTTCTCAGGACAAAATCTCTCAAGAATTCTCTTCAGGATATCTTCTCCACAATGTATCTTCTCCATGGAATAAAAATTAAACTATTATTTCTAGGTGTCTCTTCATTCAGTCATTTTCAAATAGTTAATCTCTCCCCACCCCCACCCCCCAAAAACTCCAGGACCAAATACATTTACAAGGAATTTCTATTAAACATTCAAAAACATTTCCAAAAAGCATAAACTATGTAATAATAAGACATTATTCTAATCTCTCCTTTTTCTGAGATTTATTTTCTTTATTTTTGACATTAGCATTCCAACATAAGAACAATAACAAAAGAAAATACAAAGAAACTGACACAACAAAAACAATGATTATACAGATGAATCTATATTGAATTATATACTCCATTTTACTTGATTTTTGAAAGAAACAAAAGTTGGGTATGTTAACCTTAACAACATATTCCAATGTATTTAACTAAACTTTGTTTCTTTTTATTGTTATCTTTTGCCAGGCCTAGAGGCCTGTGTGGACTACCCGAGTCTTCTTACCTCACCTCCGAGGTCTTCGGTTGGTCAAAACCGGATGCTCATATGAGAGAAAGGACGTTCCAGAGTCGAACAAGGGTTGAGCTTTATTTCAGCGTCTAGTTACAAGTGCAGGGGGGTCTTCCTTAGGAGGAAGAGGGGGAGATTTCCTAAGGAGGCTAGGATCTTAAGGGATTGGAAGTAGAAGTACAAGCGGGGAGAGAGGGGGAGGGGAGAGAGGAAAGAAGAGAAGCGGAGCCTACTGTCCTCTTGGCTCCTCACATGCTAAGAGAGCTTTCAGGCTTCCTCAATCCTACTTAACCTTCAGCCACACAGTTTGCATCTGAATACCGTGCTGTTAGATAACAATAGTGTGCCCAGATCCGGGACGACCTCGAGGGCAGGGAGACTCCGCCCATCACGTATCTCCCGGGGAGAGGCGGAAATACCCAAGCTAGCCGAGCTAGCTCAGTCTGACCTTCTCGAATCCCCGCTGTTCATGGAGGGCCTCATAAGACTCTAAGATTTAGAAGTCCCACTTTTACCCGCCCGAGACCGTCCACACGGATTTGAACTTCCAATCCCAACAATCTTTGTTAACATATTTATGTATACTGTGCTTTTAGGTCTTTACTTAATCTTCATGTTTTCTAATAATTCTTTAAATTATTCATATTTTATTTCTTTTTTATAATATCGATACTGGAATATATAGTTTTTCTTCCAGTTCTACTCACTTCACTTCATCAAATCATACTAGTTTTTCTAAGTCTCTTTTAAACTATTTTTCCCCATTATTTACCACTCAAGAGTATTCCATTGTATTCATTTACCACAATTTTTTTAGCCATTTTCCCAATTGATATGCAAGCCTTAGTTTTCAGGGGTTAGGATTTTTCTATGAAATATAGTCTTGACACTTAAACCACAAAGAGACAAACTACAGACAAATAATCCTAATGCACAATGACACAAAAATTTTTCATAAAATATTAGCAGGTAAGCTACAACAACATGCTAGGAAAATTATGCAGCATGAGTGTTCCATTAATACTAAGAATGCAGAGTTGGTTCAACACAAGATAATAAGTTGTTACTATAAATAATAAAAATGATTATATATGTATGAATAGATGTGGAAAAGTTTTTTTGATAAAATAAATATCTGTGTCTATTAAAAACTCTAGAAATCATTGGAACAAGTGGAACTTTCCTTAATGTGATCAATAATATGTATCAAAATCTAAGAGCAATAAAGTGCAATAGAGAAAAGCTGGGAACTTTATCAGTAATAACCAAGATAAAGCAAAGATACCTTTTACCATCATTACTATTTGATGAAGTACTAGAATGCTGGTTATAGCAATAAAACAAAAGAAACCAAAGGGATAAGCATAGGCAAAGAATAAACGAAATCATCTCTTTGAAATAGATGATATGATGGTGTACTTAGAGAATTCCAGAGTCAGCTGAAATTAATTGAAACAATAGCTTTCTTTAGCAAAGTTGAAGAATATAAAAGAAATCCATATAAATCGTCAGCATTCCTATATAATGTCAACAAAACTCAGTAGAAAGCACCAAAAAGGAAAATTCCATTCAAAATGATTACAGAAGCTACAAACTATTTGGGAGCATATCTACCAAAATTCACTCAGAAACTATATGAATCCAATTATAAAACACTCTTTGTGGAAATAAAAACCATGCTAAATAATTGGAGAAACATTAATTGTTCTCATGGAGCATAAAGAATGACAATACTATTAAATTATTTACTTACTCAGTACTCTACTAATCAAACCCATAAGAATATTTTATTGAGCTTGAAAATAATGAGGAAATTTACATGAAGGAATAAAAAAGATCAAGATTTTCAAGAATGATAATGAAAAAGTGAGATCCCAAAGACCTTAGTTACTGAGGAAAGGACTCACTATCTTATAATTTGGCAGAAGGTAGCCTTAGACTAACACCTCATACCACATTATAAGATAAGTCCCAAATGGATACATGAATAAATAGGTCATCAGCAAATGTTCGGTGATATAGGACTAGAGTTCTGTCATGTAAATAGGACCATGTATGCAGATTTAGGACCCACCTGTGAAATAACAGTAGCATTATGTTCCTGTGGTACCATGAAACCATCAAGAAAAAGAATATAGGGAGAAAAGAGTGCCCAGGATAGAGTTTTAAGGTGTTTAGTCCTGGGAACCACGTGTAAAGAACATTTGTAATCTGAAGGCTATCCAGAGGCAGGTGACTGAGATAATGAAAGGCTTTGAGATCATCAGCAATAAATAGAAGAAACTGAGATATTTAGCCTGGAGGGAAAAAAAGCCTTAAAGGAATACCATTGCTATCTTCAAGGATTTAAAGGCCTATCAAGGAGAAGAGGGATTATATGTATTATGTTTGTTTCCAAAGGACAGAACTAGGAACAATGGTTAGGAGATGCACAGACAGATTTAGGCTAGATATAAGGAAAAATTTCTGAACAATTCATTGTTGTTGTTGTTTAATTACCACTACTTCCTCATAACCACATTTGGAGTTTTCTTGGCAAAGATACTGGAGCAGTTTGCAATTTCCTTCTCCAGATCATTTTACAAATGAGGAAACTGAGGCAAACAAAGTTGAGTGACTTTCTCAGGGTTACACAGATAGTGAGTATCTGAAGATAGTTTTGAACTCAGATTCCCCTGACGCCAGTCCTGGCACTCCATCTAGTGTGCCACCTAGATGCACTGAAATATTAGAGTTATTGCAAATTAGAAATAGAACAACATAACTTATATTTCTCCTTCCTAGAGGTCTTTCAACAAAAATTGTGTGATCATTTATTGGATCTGTTGTAGAGGTAATTCTTCAGCTATGGATTGCACTTGACTGCTTTGTGGTTCCTTACCAAAGTGACATTCTATGATTGTGATGTTTCCAAGTCTACTCAGGGTTTGGGAATGAGGATGACTGGGATGGAAAACATTTATATACCTTTCCAAACAGAGAAGAAAATTCACTTAACAGTAAGATTCTAGAGTCAGAATTGTGGATGACCTCCCAAAGCCAAAAATCTTAATTAAAAAAAAATTTAGATTGGTGCAGATGAGGAGCATAGATAAAATAGCCTTTATTTTATGCAGACCTAGCATGAACCTTAAACTTTTCCTGAACTCTGGAGCTAAGTCTTAGGATAACTGACCCATGGAACCTCTAAACTCCTCTTCCTCGAGATTTCTAAGAAACAGAAAGAATAAGGAGATTTATTCTTGGCCAGAGTAGGCGGAAGGGGGATGCCTCCTCCAGATTGCTTTCCCAGCCCTGATGGCTCATAATTCTGACTTGGACCCTCCTTAGGAATAGAAAGTTTATTAAAAGATGGGGAAAAGATGATTAATCGCAGAAGATCCACTAAGGAAGCCCTCTAAGCAGACTGAAAGTCTCCTAACCAGTGACTGTCATTGCCACAAATCCTGCAGTGGAAGCACTGACATGTTGCTCTCCCTTCTGCTACCTTTGTGACATAACAGCCAAGCTACTTAGTGGGTAGTCACCTTTCCTTTCCGCACTGGTCACCACCCAGCAGCCAAAGGACTGCTGCTCGTACAAGGCCTTTCCTTGACTCTACGGTTCTGGTGCAGAACTGATAAATGCAGATCGATTTAGGAGTCTATTTAATTTATTTACTTAAATAAATTTTATATATATATATATATATATATATATATATATATATATATATACACATAGTATTGATTTAGTGTATATACACAAATATTTCTATATTTGGTAATCAACATCCCTCTGGGTGAGTGAGAAGCTACAGAGCAGTGAAGTGTGATGGTTCTGCTTTTCTTAGTACCCCTTTTTTCCCTTTGCTCTCCCTGGTCTTTCCAAGACGAATTCCAACAGCAGCATATGGGGTTATTTGCTAGTTCAGTCTGGTGTCCTCCACTCTGAGGTCCTCATCCAGAGTCAGTCATTTTTCAATCATTTCAGTTATGTCCAACTCTTCAAAACCCAGTTTAGGGTTTTCTTGGCACAGGTACTGAGGTGGTTTGTCATTTCCTTCTTCAGTTCACCAGTTAATTTGAAATGAAGAAACTGAGGCAGACAGGGTTAAATGACTTGCCCAGGGTCACACAGCTGGTAAGTGTCTGGTGTCAGATTTGAATTCAGGAAGATGAGTCTTCCTGACTTCATGCCCAGCATTTGATCCACTGGCCCACCTACCTGTCCCTTCCATAGGCCAAGCAGTTGTAAAGGTGCCAAAGCTCTCAAACCAAAGATGCAGATCTGAGTATCTATACAGTCCAGGAATGGAAATGGCACATATTGAGAACCTGAAATTGATTGAACAGGCCCACGGCATAGAAGGAGGTCTTAGGGACTCTCAGGTTCAGGGTAAAAAGAGTGCTGGGTTCTAGTCCTGAAAGTAAAACCATTAATCCCTCTACAATAGTCTTAATCTATTGCTTAAAATAACAGTGTATAGAATGCTGTTGTTTAGTTATTTCTTTCAGTCATGTTTGACTCTTTATGACCCCCTTTGGGGTTTTCTTGGCAAATGGTTTACCATTTTATTCTCCAGCTAATTTTGCAGATGAGGAATCTAAGACAAACAGAATTGTGACTTGCCTAGTCATTAATAAGTGTCTGATGCCATATTTGAACTCAGGTCTCCCTGACTCCAGGCCTAGCACTCTACCCACCCAGCCATCTAGCTGCCCAATGGGTAGAGTACTTGGAAGGAATGTTAAGAAGTGAATCCTTCTGGCCCATGGATATGACCATCATTGATGGTAATGTGGCCTGTATAGTGGAGACCCTAGGAAGGGCAGGCTTTGTGGAGGACAATCAAGGAACTACCTGAAAGGGAATGGTAAGAAGTGAAACCTCCAGGTCCATTTTTGGGACTCTTAGTGTTTGTAATGTGGCTAATGGTGTGGTAAAGTTCCAGTAAGGGAAAGCTCTGTGAGAAGAAGGGGATAGTCTGGGATTTCTGGTGACCAAAGTTGATTACCACAAGTGAGACATGACAATCTTAAATGATTCTGAAGGGTAAAGCAGTTGTCTCTACTCTATTGAAACAGTACTATTGTTTGGGAGAGAGCTTTCTGAGGTAAGTTTAATTTCTTTATATCATTCCCACTGGGTCTCAAATCAATGCTCATAGCATTAAAGTATTTTAGAGAAGTGGAAGGAGATACCTTAAATATCCTAAATCCTAGCAGAGTTACAGACTTTGGAGATGGACGTGTGAATTGGTGATATAAATCAATTTGGGTCTCAGGTGTGAAAGGTGCTGGCATGGAAAGTCAGAGGGAAACATGGGTGAAGTCACAGGTCAGGGTGTGGATAATGGTTCCGTGACAGGCCGGAAGGAACTATGGGGAAAGTCCTAGGGCCAAAATGTTTTGGAGGCTTAGAATTTGAGGGTGTCTTCTAGGAAGAGCTACTGAACTGTGGAGTAGGACAGTGGTGTCAAGCTCAAACAGAAAAGAAAGCCATATAAGAATCCTTGCAGCTGCAAATTGACTTAGAAAACCATAGTTTAACATTATCTATGTTTTATTGTATTTTCAATTTTTAAAAATTTTCCCAATTATATTTTAATCTGGTATGGGCCATGTTTGGCAGTTGTAACCTATGTTTGACATCTCTGGAGTAGGAAGTAGGGAAAGCAAGTGTGAGTAACAGCTTTGGTGCTTCCCACCTTGAGAGGTTAGAATCCCTCTGGACATCATCTGCCTCCAGACTGGGTTGACTCTGCTCCCCAGGTCCAGTAAAGGAGGAATTGATCTTGGAGTTCAGAAAGTCCAGTTGAGTAAGTTCTCTTGAATTCATTCTCAGAGGAAGACTATGCATACCTTGGTGACACCAATTGCTTTAAGTTTTTGACCATTGGTGATGAGCCTTGACACACAAAAGATAATATTCCATAAAAAAAATCTTTTTGGGGGATAGGATAGATAGCAATTATGTGATCCAACTCCATTTTACAAATAAGGAAAGTAAGGCTGAGAGACAGACTTGTCCAAAGTCACAGATCTTGTCACAGTAAGTGACATATCCTTAACTTAAACTTAAGTATTCTGATTCCCAATCAAAACCTCTTTGCTGCTTTGCAATAGACAGCCTGCCCTCTTATCCAGTAATCAGGCAGGATTGGAGCTATCAGAATCTGAATATCACTCTCTTTATATTCTGGGCATTTCACCCTTGTTAGAGGAGGAAAGACCTTTTCCGTTGCTTGATTAGGATCCTGGCCATTCTGACCAACAAAGGCTTTAGAAAGATTTTGCTGGTGGTTTCCCAAATAAGCAAACTTGAAGAGCAATGGACAGCATGAGAAAATCAGACTCCAATCTGGAGGAGCTGCCCTCCATCCTAACCCCCATCCAACTCCACCTCAACCACTCAAATCAGTTTCTTTTGAAGGCAAGCAAAGTGTTTGAAAACATACATACATTCACAAGTGCATATATCACTTTGGTGAACACCCAATAAATCCCAGGCGGAAACACCTTGCAAATGGGGCAGGTCAACTGTGACAAGTTCATCCAACTGAGAAAGTTGATTTCTTGTAAAAATGAGCAACCTCTACTCACTTCTCCTCCACCCACCCATCACAAGCCAAGCTTCCTCTCAACTTTTAGTTTTAAAAGCAAAAAGAGAAATTCACTCTAAATAATGTTTTCATCCTCTTCCCCTTTCCCTCCTTTTTTATCAAGTATAACCCTCAATGTAAGATTCAAGGGAACCCTAAATTTACTCATGAAAGAGAAAGTCAAAGAACAGAACGTATAGTTTAAATTCATTCTTGTTGAGTTGTCAGTCATGTCCAACTCCTTGTGATTCCATTTGGGGTTTTCTTGGCAAAGATACTGGAGTGGTTTACCATTTCCTTCTCTAGCTCATGTTACAGATGAAGAAACTGAGGCAATTAGGGTTAAGTAACTTGTCCACAGTCACACAGTTAGTATGAGTTTGAGGGCAGATTTGAGAGCAGACTCATAAAGATGTATTCCTGATTCCAAGTCCAGTGATCTATCCACTGCGCCACCTAGCTGTCAAACTTAAAATCCCAACTTAGAATCATGAAATCTTTGAATAGGAAAAGATCTAAGAGATCACCTGTTGAACCACCTCAATTCCCAACTTACATTTGACAGGTAAGGAAACTGAAGTCCACAGAAGTATGTGAATTGTCCAGGGTCCCAAAGACCAAGTAGCTGAACTAGGACTTGAACCTAAATTTCTTCATTCCCACTGCAGTTGTCATTCCACTACACTATATAACCTTTCTGCTTATATCTCTCCTCTCTCCAAATGTGACCTTAACCAGTTGAAAGCTTTAGGGCCTGGGATATGACACCATAATTCTAATTAAATTGTGAGAAATTGTTGGAGTAGCCAGTTCAGTCCATGTAAGTTTTATGCAGAGCCAGGGTTTTTTTTTTTTTTTTGGTTTTTTTTGTAGTAAGTTCCTTAAACTCACAAAAATCTCAATGCCAGAAGGGGTCCTAGCAATGATATCTAATCCTTCCCATTTTATAGCTAAGTATACTTAGTCTGAGATAGGGAGTAGGACTTGCCCAAGACCATACAGCTAGAAAATGGCAAGGCTGAAATTTGATCTCTTTCCCTGACGTGATGCTGTCTCTCTTCGGAGTAACAGAGTTAATCAGAACTCAGCAATGTTTTTTTCTTCCTCTGTATCCCCAGAGCTTAACACAACTCCTGATACATAGTAGGTGCTTAATAAATGTTTGTCAACTGACTGGTTGTGTGGCTTAAATGATATAATGCTCCAAAGGTTCTTTGCAGACTTCTAAGTGCTATACCAATGTTTATAGACGGCACTTGAAAGTTTACATACATTATCTGGGACAGCTAGGTGATGCAGTGGATGGAGCACCAGTCTAGGAATCAGGAGGACCTAAGTTCAAATCTCACCTCAGACACTTGACACTCACTAGCTGTGTGACCTTGGGCAAGTCACTTAACCCCAATTGCCTCATCCTGGGTCATCTCTAGTCATCCTGATGAATATCTGGTCACTGGATTCTGATGGCTGTGGAGGAAAAGTGAGGCTGGTGACCTGCATAGCCCTTCCTCACTCAAAACAAAGTAAAGTGTAAGTCATGCCATTATTTCTCTGATGGCATGGTCTTCTTCAGCAACAAAGGATGAACACACACGCATTATTTACATTGGACCTCATAACAACCCAACAGTGTAGGCACTCTGAGTTTTGTAGCTGAGGAAACTGAGATTCAGGGAATTGAAAAAATTTGGCCACAGTAAATGTCACCTATAATCTTCAACAACTTCATCATTATTGATATTTTCATGCATTGAATTGAGGATCAGGAAGGACATTTGGATTCTTTGTTCAAGTGTATTGATTAACTATGGACAAGACCTTTCATTTTCTTTATCTATGAAGTAGGAGAAAAATTCCATCCCTTTCTCCTGATCTAATTACCTCCTAGGTTTTGGAATGTGAGGGGGGGTAGATGGATGCACCTGGAAATTCATTTAAATTCAGAACTTGGCTGTGTAATTTGGCACCAGTTATTGAACCTCTCTGGACCTCAGTTTCTTTATCTGAGAAAATATTGCCTACTTTGGTCTTCTGAAAATTCTGCAAGTTGGTCATGAATGTGAAAATACCAATGCCAACTGCAGAAGTGCTAAAGTGAAATAGACAAAGTCCACTCCATTATTTCTTTGATCCTCACAGCAGTCCTATGATGGAGGTAGGGCAAGAGGAATTACCCTGTTTTATAGATGTAGCCTAGTGAAACTCAAGCAGGTTGAGTGACTTGCTACCACTTGGTAGATCAAGACTCAAGTCACAATATCCTGATATCACACCTAGAATTGTTTCCAAAACATCCTATCATCTTCTCTCCCTTCATAAGTGTCCCAGACTTGTCCTATGTTACCGTCTGGATACCCAGGTCCTCTTGGAATTCATGATTCTCCAATCACAATACTGCACACTTCCAACAGACTAGCATTCCCATAGTGCTTCTGTGCCTCTTGCCTGGAAAAGTAAACCGTTAATACATTCATAAGCCAATCAACAAACATTTATTAGATACCTACTTTGTACCAGGTACCATGCTAAGTACTATAGATTCAAAAAAGAGGCAAAAGACAGTTTCTGCTTTCAGCGGGCTAACAAATGAATGGGGTAGACACCAAGCAAACATATATGAACAAACAGGCTATACGCAGGAGATTTAGGAAGTAAGTAACCTAGAGAAAAGACTAGAATTAAGGAACTGGGAAAGGCTTCCTATAAGTGATCCTAGCACAATACTTGGTGCTTGAGTAGATAAGGAATCTGAAGCCCAGAGAGGAGAAAAGCAGAATGAAAACTTTAGGAACTTTTTCCCCTTTACATTATCACTAAACACAGACATAAATAAATCAGCTAAACATAGTTATACCATGACTACACATTTTAAAAAGATTGGAAATTATTATTGAGCAAAACCCTAGTAGGTCATATTGCCTGCCCTCCCGGATGGTCCATATTCTCATTTAGCTGTACTATTTCAGCATGTGTAGCACATCAAAGACGTTTTAGATTTACAGATGATCACATCCTGTTCATTTTTTAAATTTTTGTTTCCTTTTCAAGCTGGAGGCCCAGGAATTATTTTGACTTCCAGTCAGAAAATAAATATTTTTTAAACACCCTCTACCAGTGCCAGACAGTATGCTAAGTTTCTGTACGCTCAGTATGAGTCAACAACATTGCTATGATAACTGGTAAAGAGAAAAAGAAAACATAAACCTAGTCAAATCTTAGGCTATATTAAGATAGGCATGGTATCTAAAACAGAAGGCAAGAATGTGACCATATAGAGATATAAAGGCAAAAGAGACTTCCCACTCTCAAGGAGCTCATAATTTAATGGGGGAGAGAACATGAAAATAGCTATGTGCAAATGAGACAGGACGGAATTAGGTGACACAGCAGATAGAGTGACGGACCTGGAATCAAGAAGACATGAGTTCAAATCTGACCTCAGATACTTAACTATCTGTGTGACTCTGGATGAGCCATTTAATCCCTATGTGCCTCAGTTTCCTCATCTGTAAAATGGTGTTGATAATAATAGCACTTGCCTCCCAGGGTTGTTTCAAGGATAATATTAGATATCTGTAAAATACTAAGGAAACCTTAAAACACTATGTAACTGCTAGCTAACTATTAAGATATATACAAGAAAATTAGAAATAATCCAAGAAGGATTTATAATTCAGTCATCCAAAAAGGAAGGCATTTGCATTAAGGAGAATCAGGAAAGGCTTCCTGTAGAAGGTGGTATTTTAGCTGGGACTTGAAAGAAGCTCCAGAAGCCAAAAGGCAGAGATGGGAAGGGAGAGAATTCCAGGCGTGGGGGACAGCCAGTGAAAAAGCTCAGAGTTGGAAAATGGGGTGTGATGAGCAAGGAGGCTGATGTTAAGTGAGTAAGGTGTAATTAGACCAGGAAGGTACTAGATAATAAAGGTCTTTAACAGCTGAAAATGAGGTTTTTATTTTATCTTGGAGGTCATAGAGAGCCACTGGAGTTCACTGAGTGGGAGAATGGGAGCAGTGACATGGTCAGACCTGAACTTTAGGAATATCACTTCAACAACTCAATGGAAGATGGAGTGGGGGACCCACCAGCAGGCTACGAACAATGGTCCCATAGTGAGGTAATGAAGGTCTGCACCACTGTGGTTGTAGCATCAAAGGAAAGAAGGGAGGTCAGGGTAGGAGGCATATATGAGATGATCGATAGAAATTGGCAAGAGTTTTCTTTATATCTCCAGCACCTAGCACACATAGTAGGGAATTAATAAGTGTTTGCTTAGTAGAATTGAACTAACTTGCCTAAGGTCAAAAAATACTGTGCCCAATCTAATAAACTGAAATTCAGTAGAGATCAATGGATAATCTTTTTAGAGGCAGTATGACATCTTGGATAAAGGAATAGGCTTGGAATCAGAAAGACCTAAATTTTAATCCTTTCTGTGATATTTAATAGCTATGTGACCCTGGGTAAATCCCTTAATCTCTACATGACTGAAGCAACTTCCTAGGCCCTATCTACTAACCACGTCCAGTTGGAGAAAGTCACAGAGGGACTTTCCTCATCAGGACTTCCCCACCCCAAATCACAGATCCTTTCTGTATTTGTTTAAAGGTAAAGTCTTCCAGTTATGTTAAAAAAAAAGTCAGAATCACAAGATGGGAGAGATAAGGCTCAGCTATAATAGTCTACCTGAAAAAGATGTCAGGATTTCTGTAAGCTCAATATGAGTCAACACCATTGCTGTGGTAGCTGGTAATGAGAAAAAGAAAAAAACCTAATCAATCTTAGACTATATTAAGGGAGGCATGGTGTCCAAAAAAGAAGGAGGAGAGAATCTGACTATATTTTTCTCTGGCCTAACCACACCTGGAACATAGTGTTCATTTCCAAGTGCCACCATTTACAAAGAGTATTGATAAGCGAGCATCCAGAAGAAGGTAGCAGAATTGTTGAGGACCTAGAGATCATCTTATCCAAAGATTAATTGAAGGAAATGGGGATATTTAACCTCTGAAAAAAAAGAGGTGGTAGGGAGAGAAGGCAAAGGGTAAGGAGGACATGATGGCTATATGTCAAGGGTCATTGTTCAAGATCATAGAGTTAGTAAACAGTAAAGATGGTATTTGAACCCTGCTTTTCTAACTTAAGAACAAGTCAGTCCACAAGCATTTATTAAGCACTTACTATGTGCCAAGTACTGCACTAAATGCTGAGACTACAAATATAAGCGAAGAGAAAAATAGTCCCTACCCTCAAAAATCTAACATTCTAATAAGAAAGATCACACCCCTCCAAAAAAAGCAAATTAAAAAAAGTGGAGAGGTTAGGCTGATTGAATCCCAAGAATGAGTGATGGCTGCTTTGGATTCTTATGCTAAATGGAGGTACTGGGAAGAACTCACCAGTGGGAGAAGGGACATGCAGGGACTGAAGGAAGAGGCAGTTGAGGCATATTGGTGTAATTCAGGGAATGAGGAGATGACTGGTGCTTTTCCCACTATACCATGTTGACTCCTTTCTTTTTAAAATATTTGTTTACAATAAATGGCTCATTGGGTAAGGGATAGAGTAGACATATATTTGGAAATGAACATGATATAAAAACAAATATATCCATAAAAATAAAACAAAATAAATGCCTGGAACCAGTATTATCTTAAGTCAAAAGAATGCCTCTCTAATTCATCTTGCCTAGAAATTAGGAATATAGGTTTGATCTCAAGATATAATTTGGTTATTAATTAAACATTTTAAGTATATATTCATTATTAATAATTGTTTTGTAGTTTTCTTTGTTTTATCCTTCCCTGGTTTAAGTATTAGGACTATATTTGTCTTTTAAAAGAAGTTTAGGAGAGCTCTTTATCAATTTTTGAGAATAATTTGTGTAGTATAGATTTTGCTACTGCTGTTGAATCATTTCAGTCACGTCCAATTCCTTGTGATCTCCATCTGGGGTTTTCTTGGGAAAGATACTGGACTAGTTTGCCATTTCTTTCTCCAACTCATTTGACAGAAGAGAAAACTGAAGCAAAAAAGATTAAGTGCCTTACCCTGGGTCGAACAGCTAGCAAATGTCTGGGGTCAGATTTGAACTCAGCTCTTCCTGATTCCAGGTCCACCTACTGTCCTGCCTAGCTGTCCAGCATAGATAGCATTGTACTTTAAAACCCATTCAGTTTTAATGAGTCATTTAACAGCATGTAGTTATTTGTGTACGTCATATTCCACCCAACCCCCATTAGATAGCAATCTCCTTGAAAATAGTGACGGAAACATTTTTCCATCTCTATATCTCTAGCACTTAGCATCTTGTAGGTTCTTAACACATTGGCTAGATTGAGTTGAATCATAAACAGATCTTTATTCATTATATATTATCTTCTCTCTGCTGTTCCTACTCTAGTCATCCCTCAGTTCTTTTACTATCTCCAACAGTTGGATGATCTTTAAGGTCCTTTCCTTGACAGTCATTATATTCTGTGTGTGGCTAGTATTTGCAGGTAGGTTGGAAAAATCACTCCATATAGTTAAACCTCTCTTTCATTTACCCTGAAAGGTGCTTTGAGTCCCTAGGGGAAATGGGGCCTCAGAAATCTATGGTGATGTTTTTTAATTGACTTTATGGTGAAATACAAGGTCTTTGAGGGCAGAGGCTGCTTCATTTGGGGGTTTTGTATTCCCAGTTCCTAAGTACATTGGAACATAAAAAAAGGGAGAAGAACTGAAGCTATGATTTCATTGATATGGATAACTTCTGGGTGAGGAAACAGCCACTACCAGTGCAAGTCAGTACATTCTCTATAACATATTCTTGGGTTGCCTGAAGCACCAAGAGTTTGGACAAGTGACTTGTCTAAGGTCACATAAGTAATCAGAGTAAAAATTTGAACCCAAGATCTTCTTAGTTTCCAGGTTAGGTGCTTCACAAATGCTTATTGATTGATTGGTTGATGAATCCTAAAGCTGAAAGTGTTTTGAAGAGATCCTCTGGTTCAGCCTTCTGAGTTCATACTTGGAAAGTAACATTAGGCAACTGGGACTGAAAAGACTTTAAAATGACTTGGCTGAAGTCCTGACACTAGGGAGAGGAGTGCTGAAATAGAATGTTGGTATTTTAATCACATAGGATTTTTTAAGTTTGAAGAGATGTTGGAGATTAGTTCAACCCCTCATTTATATGGAGGAGGAAATAGACCCAGAGGGGCTAAATGACTGGCCCAAAGCCACACAGTCAGATTAAAGACTCAAGATTCCATGTTAGATTCACTGTCGTTTCCTCTACCTTACTCTACCTTAATGATAGTTCAATTTCTTTAGTACAGCAGTTCTTAACTTTTTGGTCTCAGGGCCCCTTTTCTCTCCTAAAAATTATTGAGGATCCCTAGAGCTTTTGTTCATATGAGTTATATTATTGATATTTTCCATCTTAAACATTTATATGATAAATATTTAAAATACTTGTTAATTCATTTAAAATAATAAACACATTTAATGTTAACATGAGTGATGCATTTTATGAAAATAATTGTACTTTCCAAAACAATAGAAAAGAATAAAAAATCTCCTTAATAGCTGGTTTCATAGAAGAAAGCTTGATTCCTAAATGATTCTGCATTCAATCTGTTGCAATGCTTTGTTTTGGTTGAACTATATGAAAAAAGTCCAGCCCCATATAGGTATGCAGTTGGAGTAATAGTCAGTATCTCAGTATTAATATGAACATAGTTTTGACCTCAAGGATCCCCTAAAAATATTTCATAGATCCCCATATTTTTCTAAATTAATTTTATTTATTTTCAGTGTTCTAAAATCACTACCACATAACTTAGATTATTACTTTTCCCTCCCTCCCCAAGATGGCATACAATTTTATACAGGTTCTACACATACATTCCTATTAAATACATTTTCACTATAGTCATGCTGTGTAGAAGAATTAAAATGAATGGGAGAAATCATCTAACAAACCAAAATGCAATAGACACACAAAAAAAGATCTGCTACATAGTGCAATTGAATTCTGTAGTTCTTTCTCTGGATGTGGAAGGCATTTTGCCTTAGAAGACCACTGGGAATTTTTTTTAAGTCCTTGTATTGCTACGAAGTTCCAAGTCTACCAGAAAACACTCATACACTGTGGTCGTTGCTGTGCACAAAGTTCTCCTGGTTCTGCTCCTTTCACTCAGCATCAGATCTTTCCAGGCCTCTCTGATGTCTTCCTGTTCATCATTTCTTATAGTACAATAGTATTCCATTACATTCATATACCATAATTTATTCAGCCATTCCCCAATTGATAGTCATCCTCTTGATTTCCAGGTTTTGGCCACCACAAAGAGTGGTGCTATAAATATTTTTGCACATGTAGGACCCTGTCCCAGTTTTATGATCTCTTGGGGACACAGTCCTAGAAGCGATTTTACTGGGTCAAAGGGTATCCATATTTTTTAAATTAAATTAAGTTTTTTTGTTTTATTTTAAGTTCCAAACTTCCTTCCTTCCTCCCTCCCTCCCACAATTTGACACAGATATGGACCACATTTTGAGAATGACATTCTTAGTAACTTTCAACCATAGAACTCCAGGCTTTGAACACTGATCATTAAGTAGTCATAGATTTACAAAAAGCATAGAGTTTCAGAGTTGGAAAGAACCTTAGCATTTATCCATCTCATCTTTAACTAGAGCATGAATTAAACACAGAATGTAGAATCAGAGAAAGTGATAAAAAGGTTATAGAGATCATCTACAGGGAAGGTGGTAGTATCATACAATTGAAGGACCCCTGGATTTGGAATCAGAGAAACTGGGTTCAAATCTCATCTCTAAGATTTGCTCCCTGTGTGAGTATGGGCAAGTTCTTTAAGTTTGCTGGACCTCAGTTCCCTCAAATGAGGGTTTTGGAATTGGCCTTTATGAAGCTTCTGGGCTAAAAAAAAATTCACCCTGCTCTCAGGATCTCAGTGTTATTCCAAGGGTAGGGGAGAAGTCAGACAACAGGATTATGAAGATGATGGAGGCAGAAGTGAACCCCAAAGTATATCCTCTGGCAGATGCCTACTTCATTAAGATGCTCTTAGACCTGGTACAATAGGCCTGTAACTTGTGTTTCAGCACCACAAGGGTGCCAGAGAAGCTACCAAACCCTCAGCAGTTCATTGTGATGGTGGAAGGAAAATGCCAGAATTCTTGGAAATCTTACTCTTCCCATTGCTGTAGGAAGACAAGATCATGCCCTTTATATCTTTACAATCCTGGTAAGCCCTAGGACTGGCATGTGGTATCTCCCAGACAATTGTTGTTGTTTTTGTGTTCATCCTTCATTTTGGAAAAATGCCATGCCATCAGAGAAGTGATGACATGACTTGCACTTGACTTTGTTTTGAGTGAGGGAGGGCTGTGCAGGTCACCAATCTCCTTCCCCTCCAGAGCCATCTGAATCCAGGGACCAGATATTCATCAGAATGACTAGAGACCGCCCTGGATGCAATGGGAGACCTTGTTCTCTTTAGGCCAAGGTCTATTCAGGTACTCACTTAGAGTGAGGTAACACCCATTCAGTGAACAGGTCTGTTTAAGAAGTAGTCAGGGAATGGCCCCTTTAATGAGCCAAAACAAAAATAACTAATTCAAGCTGGGAAGAAAACAGCAGCAGTTACTACTGATAATCACTCTTAAGTCAGGAGGATCCAGAAAACAACTCTTAAGTGGAGCTTGTGCAGGGACCTAGTATTGTCCCATCTATGGACTTTAGAGTGCAGTAGGTTTAAGGTTTTGGGAAGGGAAGGGAAGGAAAGGGAGGGGAGGGGAAGGGAGGGGAGGAAGAAATCTATCCAGTAAACCCCAAGTTAACTGGGCATCCTCTGACCATGCAAATTTACCTTCCTCTGGAGAGGAGAAGGAAGGGTAGGGGGAGACAGACTGGAGAGGAGGAACTGAGTTACCCAACTAGCTGGATCCTCATTCAGGCAGCTGAGTCTACTCATAGATAAATGTTCATCAACATTAAGGAACATCATCTCCCAGATCTAGTCCACTGAGCAATTATCAATAGAGAGACTCAGTCTAAACCAGAGACAGCAAACACTCAGCACCCCCCACCCCAACATTTCTGAGTGGTTCCCAAACAAGATTAAAATATAACTGGGCAATGTTTAACAAAATATATAAAAATACAAGAAACTACTAATAATTTTAAAATGTAGTCTTCTAAGTCACTATGCAGCATGGATACCATGCCTTTACTGTAGGCTCTTTTTGTGGTTCAGCCTTGGAAGAGCTGTGTTCATTCAACAAATTGTATATAAAGTGTTTATGTTGTCAGAGACTAGTCTTAAAAGTCAGAGACTTTTAAACATGTTTAACTGAAGTCTTTTTTGTCATCATAGTTTTCTCCATTATCTCTTCCCTTCCCCCTTCCACAGAGCCATCCCATATAACAAATTATATTTTTTAAAGACAAAAAAGGGAAAAAATTGGCCCAACTGATCAATACATTGAAAAAGTCTGAAAACATGTATAATGTAAAGCTTTCATCTCCATAAAGGGATAGGTTAGGAGTGTCCTCTCATAAGTCTCTTAGATGACTTTCAATATTAAATTTTTTATTACCATTAAAAATAAAATGAGTGAGTTAGACTAGATAGTTTCTGAGGTCCCTTCCACCTCTTAACTTGGATTAGAATCCTCACTCTGATGTTTACTACCTATGGAACCTCAACCAGGTCACTTAATCTCTGGGCTTCAGTTTGCTCAGTGATAAAATTAGGGTGCTGGACTAGATGATTTCAAAGGTACCTTCCAATTCTAAAGCTATGATCTTAGTCATAGGAAACCCTGAGTGAAATAAGAGAGGATCTAGGGTAAGAGAAGTAGGGAGAAGGAAGGGTGATGATGACTAAGAATTCCTTTATGGTGGGCTGAAATCTAGAGGTTTCAGGTCTACTTTCCAGGCACCAAGGAAGGAGGAAATGGGCTTTCCAATTACAAATGTTTCCTATCAAAACAAACTCTTGTGAGTAGAGATAGCATGAATCACAGGCCTTAGCTGGAAAAAGATTTATCAGACAGCTGGGTGTTTTCAGAGGCTGTGGCCCCTTGTCTTTGGATGCTAAGCCACTTCAAAACTTCATATTTTCCACCTCTGTTTGTATGCAGAAACTCTTAAGTCTCCTTCATTAGGCCTAACCTCTCACTCTCCAGATTTGGAGAGTCAGTATTTAAAGGAGGTGTTGAGTAGGAGATAAAGTGGAAGAAGGTTCTTGCTTGGGTTGCTTCACTTCCATCCCCATCCACCACCCCCATTTCTAATAAGGCTCAAGTCCCTCTGAAACATTGCTCCTCAGCCCCCCTTTATTTCTCTCCTTTTCTTCCCCTCTTCTCTTCCTTTCCTCTTTTTTCTTCCATTACCTACATTTTCTTCTTACCTTTCTCTTGCTTCTCTCTCCACTTTTGAGAGTAGCCATGAAAGGAAGGAGAAGGGGTGATTTATGTACCTGGGAGACTTTCCATTTTTAATAAAAAATCTTTTCTCCCACCTCAAGAACTATATCTCCAATATCTCCACTTGCTTGTCAGCCTGTGATATTACTGTCCTTGCTTTAGACTTTGGGCTTGCAAGTTCAGCTTGAAGAAGGTTGCTTATTTCCTCTGAGCTACAATCACATTTCTGAAAGTCAGTCTGATTAATCAAGACAATGGGCAAGTCCTTTCACCTCTCTGAGTTTCCTCATCTGTAAAATGGTAGACTTGGATTAATTCAAGGATTATTAACCTGAGGTCTATGAATTTGTTCTATTACTTGAATATTCTATTGGATTACTTGGATGTTCTATTATTTGGATATCTGTATTTTGATGTAAGTGGTTTCCTTTGTAATACCATTTTTAAAACATTTTAAGCATTTAAAAATATCACTATGAGGCTTCATGAATCTGCCAAAGGAGTCCCTGAAATAAAAAATGCTAAGAACCCATGGTAGCAGATTTCTAAATTCCTGACTCTAAAACCTATGACTACAAGGGATGAAGATAGTTTTCAATTCATTTACTCCTTTAATTTTCTTTTGTTTTCAAACAAAATTAGAGCTCTCTATTTTTAAAAGATTAAAAATATCATTTTTTTAAATAGCACATAAAGAGTAAGATTTAAAGAAACAAACTTGTAGATGCTTTCCTTAGTAATTTTTAAACTAGCATCAGTCATGACTTACCTTAACTTGGTTTAATCCCAAAACTTCAGTAGAACGTTTCATTCTAACTTTGAATCCTAATCATAGAAGCCAACCACTCCCAGGAGAACTCTGGGACTTCAGGCTACCTTCAAATCCAAAGGCCTTTTTTCTGACTAGTCATGGTTTTTTATCTGCCTTGACACTAAGTATACTGTTTCTCTATATGAGGCTTATAGAATTAATAAAGACATAGCCTCTTCACCCCTTTAAGGGCAGGACATGCCCATCATTCCTTCCGACTTCTCTGCTCTCTTTCTAGCACAGCAAAAAAGAGAGAGATATTCTGCACAAATCCCTGTGACTGGCTTTTCCAAATATAGTTTCTGGATACCTTTTATTCAAGAGAAAAGGGAATGAAATGGTATTGCCTCCTTAAAATTTTTCACTTCCTTGGTTGAGTCTTATGTAATGAAAAATCACAATGGCCAATACGCTGAAAAATGTATTTACCACACCCCCACCCCCATGCCACAAGCCAGTATCCCTGCTCTTCCCCTTTTCTCTATAAGAAATGCAACCATCTTTTAATACTGATTTTTAATCTTAGGTTCTCTTCAACATGAAATTCTCTTTCACCCTCCCTATTCAATCATTATAAAATGGAAATAGTGTTAAATTAGAGTTAGAGGAGATGAGTTTTAGTTCCAGCTAGGCCACTAACTAACTGAGCAATTCTGGCTCTCAGGTTCCTCACTTGCATAGGTTTTACTAGAATCTGGTCTAGTTCTAGATTCTTTCTGGTCATTCTAGAATAGTCCTGAATTCAAATGTATTTTTTTACATTTTAAAGCAAAGTTTTATGATTTTTTCTAATGTAAGTATTATTCTAAGTTTGAGAGTCATAGAAAAAGAAGCAACGCACCAGATCTCGAAGATCCCTTCTAGCTTTATAGTCTTAAATCCATTCTAGTTCTTATGAGCTATAATATTCATTTTTTTGCTGAAAGTGTTCTGACGTGTTTCATGTGTGTTTATCTTTATCACTCTCATCAAATTATAAAATACGAGTGGAAAGATTATACCTTCGCTATTTTCTTCCCCCAGGTTCTAGAACCATCAACATGCTACTTAAAACTGTACTGATGAATCAATTCCATTTAACAAGCATTTATTATGTACTCATTATGGTAAGTCACTGTGCTGGGTACTAGGGACACAAAGAAAATGTAAGCCCTTAATCCCAAGGAACTTAAAAGTTTCACTCAATATATATGGAGCTGAATATATACAAAGCAATTAGGTGGTAATGAATGAATTAAAGAAACATTTTAAAACTTTATTGCTATGCTACAATAATTTATTATATTTCATATTACTATATATTACTATACTGTCTATTCCTTTATGGCTGGAATGCTCTTGATCTTCTGCTCTGACTACTGACCTCCCTGGCTTCTCCTTTAAGTCTTAACTAAAATACTGCTTCCTACAGAGAGGCTTCCCCAACCACTCTTAATTTCAGTCCCTTCCTTGTGTTAATTATTTCCTATTTATCAGATATATATATGTGTATGTATGTATGTATATATGTGTATATGAAATTTGTTTACGTGTTATCCCTTCATAAAATTATAAACTCTTTAAGATCAAGGACCATCTTTTGCCCATTTTTGTATCTCTAGCACTTGGTCCAGTGCTAGAGCAGGTGCTTAATAAATGTCTATGAAATTGAATTGAATTGATTCTATATACAATATTTTGTTACTTTCTTACTATTATTAAGAATTTATTGCTACATTCCAGGCACTGTGCTAAACATTGGAGATGCATGTATAAGAAGTAAGATAGACTCTGTTACATTCTAATAAGGGAAGACAATATATGAAGGGGAACTAAATTTGAGGAAAGATAGAGGGGGGAGGATACACACACTGTAGCGTGATTTGGAAATGTCAAGGAAGTAATTTGGGAGCCTGGTCCCAGGAAAGATAAGGTTCAAGCTCATCTATGAGATCCCAGGGTCCCCAGGAGCAGAGCCTAAGTTCTAGCTGGAAGAGGAAGAGGATGGGTGCAATGTAGGCAGCATGTTTTGGAAATGATTGGGAAGAGTAATAAGAACTTCCCTGAGCCCAGAATAGAGCTGGGCCAGAAGTGCAGTGGCTCTAAGTCTGCTGAACCTTCCATCTAGTTGACAGGGGCTGGGATCAACTACTGTTTACTGTTTACTGTTCATTGTATGACCTGAAGACTATGGCCTGAAGCTTGGAAAGTCTAGAATAGGAATAGCAATCAGACCATTCATGCCCTTTATCTGACTGCAGAGGACACACTAAAAGTTCACAGCTTCCTGGTTCAAGATGCCCTTGAAGCACATAAAAATTAAGATCCAAAAAACATAATGGCAGGACACCAGCTGAGGTGCATAGGGACCATGTAAGGCCACAGTAGACCCACTAGAAGTATGAAAAACTTCACCCTAATATGAAGTCCCAATCTAGGAAGCAGGGTTAGAAGAATTAGCAAACAAAAAATAAAATATACATAAAGTGATTAAAATGTCAAGGACATTCAAGACACAAACACAGCAGAGAATAATTCCAACACCTACAAGCACAACCTCAGAGCAAAACATAACTTGGCCATAAGGTCAATTAGAAGTCCTAGAAGAAATAAAGCAAAAAGAATTTTTTTTAAGGTTTGAATGAAATTATTAACTAGATGAGAAGAGTAAAGCAACGAATTGGAAAAAGAAATGGATTAGAGGAAAGATTTATAATTAATAGCTTGGTACAAGAGGTACAAAACCTTACCCAAATAACAGACTCCCTGAAAATGAGAATAGACCAGATATAAATAGATGGCTCCATTCAACAATAAGTAATATCAAAAATAGAATAAAAAGATTGAAAAAATAGAAGAAAATATAAGATATATGCATATGTATAGATGTGAATAAAGACCTATAAAATAATATGCCTGAAAATAGATAAAGGAGAGATCATTTAAGAATCACTGGCCTATATAACAGTTATGAGCAAAAAAAAAAAAGAGCATAGGTGTTACATTCAAGAAAGCATGAAAGACAATTGCCCAGAATATTAGAACAAGCAAGCAAAGTGAAAATAGAAACAACCCACTAATCACCTCCTAAAACACACCCTAAAATGAAATATCCCAGGAACATAATAGCCAACATACAGAACTTCCACATTGAGGAAAAAAGTACTACAAGCAGAAAGAAAGAAAGAATTTGAGTACTGATGATTTATATTCAGAATCACACAATGTTTAGCAGTTTCTACCATAAATAAACAGAGATGATGGAAGAGGATATTCCAAAAAGCATAAGATGTAGGATATCATCCAAGAATACATTACCCAAAAACAATGAGTATACTCCTATAGGTGGAAAAAGATGAGCCTTTAATGAAATGGAAGACTTCCAGGCACTCCTGATGAAGAGATTGGAGCTGAGTATACAAACATAGGGGTAAAGAGAAATATCTGAAGTGTGGATGGCTAGGCCAAGCTTCTTTAAACAGTCTTGAATCTCATAGAGAAGATCCTTGAGTGTCTTGGGGAAGCATGCAACAAGAACACAAACAGAGGAGAAGAGCATTTGGAGACTCTATTACTTTAAATTTTTCAGTATATCATTTCCAGTACAGATTTCTAATGTTAGGTCCCCTAAGTCTTCCCTACTTCATCTTCTTACTTGTCATTACATTTCTTTATACAGTACATTGGGCAACAAAGTGTAGAGACAAAATGTTGTCTTTCCATGATCATTTCAGATGAGATTATATAGGTACAGAAATCTCAATAGATCTGTTCCATTTCACAATGTATTGGTTGTCCTCTTTCTAGTTTCATCTCCAGATGTTCTTGGCAGGTTCTGGTCCACTTGATT
Source organism: Notamacropus eugenii (assembly GCF_028372415.1). NCBI lineage: Eukaryota > Metazoa > Chordata > Mammalia > Diprotodontia > Macropodidae > Notamacropus > Notamacropus eugenii. The sequence continues at coordinate 385,762,142 of NC_092873.1, read as the reverse complement.
GTCACAGAAACTACAGCTCTCAACTGCTCTTGACTGATTTATAAGAGGACACTTGTGTTCTTTTGTGATTCAGTGATACTAAATGCCTGTGAATTATATAACAGCATGATCTCAGAATATAAATTCCAGGTGAATGAATGACAATGGAAAGACACACAGAGCATAAGATAGCTGAGAACGCTAACTTTTGTACAAGAAACAGTAGAGGGGAGGGAGAATAAACTTTCAAAATATAATGATCTTAACCAAAGAAGAAAATCAATAAGCATTTTTAACATTCTTATTGTTTTAGGTATTATGTTAATCTCTGAGGATAAAAAGAAAAAGAACCAGCCCCTGCTCTCAAAGAGCTCACATTCCAGTGGGAGAGTCAATATATACATAGATAGGTTTATAAAAGAGAAAGGATTCCAGCAGAAGGTGGCATTTGAGCTGAATTTTCAGAAAGGCTAAGAATTCTAAGAGACATAGGTGATTAGGGGAGCATCTGAAGCATAGAAGTCATCCAGTCCAAAGGCATCAAGATGAGAGATGGAACACTGTAGATGCTCAAAGCCTTCAAAGATAAGAAGACAGGTTTTGAAGAGTTTGTCATGCCAAATAGAAAAATTTATATTCAATCCTAGACCTAAGGAGAAATAGTCTTATGTAAAAATGTGTATACGAACACTTTTTTTCTAGTAAGCACTATCAATTCATTTCCTACTATTAGGAAGGGTGGTACTTATAGAAGAAGCAAAAATATTATACATATAATAAGAAGAGTTACAAAACCCACAAAATGACAATTCAAAATGGAGACAGAGAGAGAGAGAGAGAGAGAGAGAGAGAGAGAGAGATCACAATGGCATACAGATAATGATAATCTGTGAAGGTCTCATGAATAAAGTAAGATTTTGGCTGGAACCTGAAGGATGGAGGTAGGCAGAAGAGAAGGTCTCATCATTTGATATGAAAAGATGACTGTCATTCTTTCAAACAGAAAGCTGAACAGATGTTATTTCAGAGTTTATATTGGGATACTTGGGGTGCAATTGTTACTATGTAAACAGTGCTATGACTTCCTCCTCAAACATGTTTCAATGACTGTACAGGAGAGAATTCAGGGCTTGTTAGAGGTCTGACGTGACCACATATGACATTTCTTATATTCTAATATTCTCTTTGGTACCACAAAAAAAAATTGTATTAGGTAAATGAAGGAGCTAATCATTTTTCCCACGGGGCAGTGGACATGGATGACAGACAGTAAATAAGGGGAACACAGCAAGATTTCACCTTTGATCACAGCAATTTCTGAGACCATGATTGTGAAAGCTCCCTAGAGTACTGGGAAAGCCCAGAAAAGGTACTGGGAAAGCCCCTCCCTCACAATGGCCCCATCTAATACTGAGTCATACATTTAATATCGTGGTGTAATAGATAAAGAATTAGATTTGGAATCAGAAAACTTGCCTTTGGGTCCTTTCTGATTTATATTCTTTATGTCATCTTGGACAAGCTGTTTAATCTCTCTGAGCCTCAACTTGCTCATCTAAAAATGTAGCTAATGGTTCTTGTATGGTCTACTGGTCAGCAATGCCATTACAAAAAATGTTCTTTAAAACCTATTAAACTACTCATCCATATCACTATTAGGCCTATATCTGAAGAGATTTTTTTAAAAGGTGAAAAGGACTCATATGTCCAAAAACATTTATAATAATTCTTTTTTTATTGACAAAGAACTGGAAACTAAAGAAGTGTCCATCAATTGAGAAATGGCTGAACAAATTACAGCCTATTAATGGAATGTGCCATAAGAAAGGATAAAAGGTATAGTTTTAGAAAAACCTGGGAAGACATGTATGAACTGACAGAGGTTATTGGACTGTCTCTGGAGGAAGTGGGTTCCTTCTCACTAAGAATATGATATTTGGAGAGTGTAGCTTTGGGGTTAGCTCTGAATTGAAGAAAGCTATTTATACAGAACATTGAATGGAACTTTCACATCTCCCAAATATCCCAGAGCCAGCAGATGACAGGAATAATGAACCTTAATTAAAATATACTGAATCACATGCTTTCCTATTAGTTGCAGAGATGAGAGTCTTAAATGAAACTAGGGAAATTAAGTGCTGGAAGTAAGGGGGCAGAGCATTCCAAGCATGGAAGAAAGTCAGTGACAAGGCATGAAATCAGGAGTTGGAGTGTTATCTGTAAGAAACAGAAAGTAAGACAATGTAGTTGAATGGCAGGGTATGAAGAATGGGACTAAGTTGGACTAGAAGGGGGATAGGTTATGAAAAGCTTTCAATGTCAGAGCAGTTTATATTTGACCCGTAAGGTAACAGTGGGCCACTGAAACTCTTGGAGCAAGAGATTGAAATTGTCAGATTTAAGCTTTCAAAAAATCACCTTGGCAACTGAGTGCAAGTTGGTTTGATTTGGGGAGAGAGAAAGAAGGAGACCAATTAAAAAGCTGTTTTCACAGTCAAGACAAGAGGTGATCATAGGCTGAAATGGAATTATGATCCTAGGACAAAGTCCTAGTCACCCTGCCCTGGTTATGATTCTGAAAGCTGGAGAGTGTCAATTAAGAAATCCTGTAAAAGTTCCTTTCTCAGCATAATGGACCAGGAGGTCCCTATACCGAGGAAGATAGATCTAGCCTCTCAAAAAATCAAGAACATGAAATTAGTAATGTTAAATAAATAAGCAAAACTACTTCATAAATTTTGAAAAATAGTATTGGTATGGATCAATGGCAGACTACTGATTTTTTTTAAAAAAACAGGTTGTAAAACTGAGGGACCAGCCATGGTATTTATTAAATATGTTAAGAGTTGAAATCCCAATTTCATTGGTCTAGGAAACTCCCATATAAGGAAACTTCCCTTACTAATGGAGGTCAGTGCATTCTCTACAACTTATTGAATGGTTGCCTGGAACACCGAGAGGTTAAATGACTTACTTGGGTTCATGTGAATGAGTAAATAAAGCATTTATTACTGTGCTAAGTAGAGGGTAATAGAAAAACAAACACCTGGAAGGCATTATTCCATCTTATTCAATGAACAATAGTTTTCAAAAGTTAAATCTAAAATTTTATATTAAGATACATATTTAAGGGACAGCTTGGTGATGCAGTGGATAGAGCACTAGTCCTGGAGTCAGGAGGACCTGAGGTCAAATGTGATCTCAGATACTTGACACTTACTAGCTGTCTGACCCTGGATAAGGTAACCTTGATTGCCTTGCAAGAAAACAGATACATATTTTCTCACAAACGACATCCTTTTCATTAGAAATTATATTTTATATAGTAATCACTCTATTCTAACCTTCTAGGGCATATCACTTTGCTGGAATCAAAGAGTAGTTATTAATTATTTAATACCAAATTGGAAGGAGATGTCTGGTGGAAGACTGCAAGGATTTATCTCTGGCCCTGTGTTTTTCAACATTTTTATCAAGGACTTGAATGAAAACATAAATGACTTATTTATCAAATTTTCAGATACCACAAGACTAAACTTTAATCTCTCTCCTGACTCCAGTCTTGCATTACCTCATGAGCATTTCATCTTGGATGTCCTGTAAGTATCTCAAACTCAACTTATCCAAAACAGAATCCATTATCTTTCCCTTAAATGTTCCCCTATTACCAGTCTTTCTCTTTTGAGGATATTGCTGTCCTCCAAGTCATGAAGGCTTGAAACGTCAGCGTCATCTTCATCTCTTCAATTTGCCCCCATTCCATATATACAATCTGTGGTTAATGCTTACTTTTACCTTAACATTTTTCTAGTATGCCACCTTCTCTCCAGTCCCACCACTGACACTTCATTACCTCTTGCTTGTACCTTAACCTTCTCAATGGTCTCCCCATCTCTAGCCTCTCCCTATTCAAATCTATTCTCTACTCTGATGCCAAAATTATTTTCCTACAGCACTGATCTGACCATGTTTCCATTCTCTAAATTCTAGTGATTTCCTATTACCTCTATGATAAAATATAAAATTCTCTATTTGACTTTTTAAGTCATTTACAACCTAGTCTCACCCTATTTTTCCAGTCTTTTTACACTTTACTTTTCTCTACATACTCTACCATCCAACTCCTCACTCCCATCCCACCTATCACTTGGAGCTGCCTTCAATACGTAAGACAGGTCCTGAGTTTGTTCTTGCTTTATCTCTTCCTGTGCTTGGCTCCAAACTGGCCCATCATATATCAAATGATAAGTTAGTCAAGTAGAACTCTCAGGTCAACAACTTTATTCAATGAACCACAAGAAAGATAGGAAATACATCAAGCAAGAAGACACCGTTAAGGGAGCAATACTGGATTGAAGCCAAGAACAAGAAAATTTGCCATAGTTAACCAGATTTCATCCCTCCTCCTCCTGGACCTAAACATCTAAATTGAGGAATAGGGGAGAAATAAAAAGATCTTTGGCATTTCTGTAGCACCACAATCCTGAGGATCAAAGATCTTGCCCTAACATTCTCTGCCTCGAGTAGGTCTTAATCTAGGACTCTACACCTACCTTTCAGATTCTATTTGCTTATTTGAAAAATGAGCAAACTGTTATCCAGAGAAGGATCTGAGCTAGTCCTTTTTGAAAATGAACAAAGCTCAAAAAGAGAGAAAAGAATAAGAAAGAAAGAAAATGAACAAAGCTTTTCCATGTCTGTACTGAAACCCAAAAGGTCATGTGTGATTTCTGACTGTTAGATTTCAACATCTTCCAGGCTCCATTGCATGACTGAGCAGAAAGTGGGAGACAGCTAGTGTTTTGACAGGAAGTAGTGGTTTGAAAATGGGAACACAGGTGATGTACTGAGGGCTCAGTGTTACTTTTAACTCCTACTTGATTTTTGATGTAACACCTGAGGATTCCACATAGCTTGCGAAGTTAGTCCGACTTCCCCACCAAAAAACCCCCACTATCTTAGTTTCGTAGCACTCTATGGGACTACATCCTCTCAAAACCATTGCTTAAAGCCCCTACCAATATATTTACCTTTATTAGTAAGCCAGATGACATAATTAATTCAAAGCAAAGGAATTTAAGGAACTAACATAGCAAAAATAATGTCAATAAAATACATTCCCTCAAAACTTGGGGCACATTTTACCAGAAAAACACATATAATAAAAACAATCAATCAACAAGCATTTATAAGCACATAATATATGCCAGGCACTGTGCTAGATGCTGGGGACATAAAAACAAAAATGAAATAGTCCCTCCTCTCGAGGAGCTGAAATTCTTTCTGGGAAGACAATATGCACATAGTATATAGAAGAAATAAATATAAGGCAATTTAGGGAGGGAAGGAATATTAGCAGTTGAGGGAATGAGGAAAGACTTCATGTAGAAAGTGAGGTTTTAAGTGAGTTCAAATAAGTCAGGGATTCTTTAAAGGTGAATTGAGGGAGAAATGCATTCTAGTCATGACAGATAGTCATATAAGGATATGGAATTGGTAGATGTAGGTTTTTATGTGAAAAACAGTAAGAAGACCTGTTTGACTAGACCCTAATGTGTAGGAATGGGAGCAATGTGAAATGAAGCTTGAAAGTCAAATTGGGACAAGGTTGTGAAGAATTTATGTTTTGACATAGAGGCGATAATAAGCCAGTGGAGTTTATTGAGTAGGAAAGTGACATGCTCAAATTTGTCCTTATTGAAAATCATTCAGGTATATCTGTAGAGTATGAATTAGAGTAGGGGAAGCCTTAGGATGGTGAGATAAATTATAATGCCCTTGTAGTAATCCCGGTAAAAAGTGATGAGTGCCTCAAATAAGGGCCCATGGTTGTGTGGGAATTGAGGATGAAGCCTGGACAAGTCCAAGGGAGTCAATGAAGCCACCAAGTGAGAGAAGAAAATTCAGGACAGAATTCCATCAACAAGAATAAAGAACATATGCAGATATGCAGGAAACAGGCACTGAGAGGTACACATGTATATAAAACATAGAGTCAGAGCATACATGTGAAGGGCAACTCATAGCATGGCTACTAATATCTTCTGGTGATAATGTCATGTTGTTGCCACCAGACCTGCTCCTAGAATCTCCACGACAAATATGGGGATGGTATGCTATCTCTCTCAGGTGTTGCTGCTCCCTACTAGTCTTGCATTATCTTTATGCCCTAATACATGGTCACTTTTTGTGTCAGTGTCATGTACTGCTGAGCAAAAGATATATTCCTTCTATCTCTGTTCAGTTTTCCCCAGAGGTCTATCACATGTAACTTTTCTAAAAATTCTATTCACCTCTTTAACTTCCTTTTTGTTTATTTTTTGTTAGATTTATCTAGTTCCGAGAGGGATAAATTGAGATCCTCCATTAGTATAGTTTTACTGTCTATTTCTTCCTATAATTCATTTAATTTCTCCTTTAAAAATTTGGATGTTATACCATTTAGAGAATATCCTGCTTATCATTGTCCCACGGGTTCTGTGGCTGCTGCTAGCAACTGCCAACCATGGCTTAACTGGGCACCAGGTTACAGAGCTCCTTTTTGTTCCCAGCTTCTGCTTTGATGTGTAGTACTCAGCTGAGATTCCACCTTCTCCTTAAAATAGGAGGTGTGATCTCTACTAGTGTTTTTAATTGAAAACAGAGGTTGTTGTTTTTTAACTATGGTTTATAAGAAAATAATGCACTCAGTCACCAATCTAACACTAATACGTCAGTACCATATCCAAACCCAGGGCTCCTTCTGCTGTATTATATCACATCCCTGCTAAACCTCATCTTCAGGTTCCCCAAACTTTAATATCCCTTAAAAAATAGGAGACCTGACAATCTCTTCATCCTTTTCATTCCATCCAATGGGAATTCAGTTCAGTTCACTTCAACAAGTATTGATTAAGTAAGCCTTCTGAACCTATTCCTATTTTGTACTTGGAGAAAAATAAAACATAACCCTTGGTCCAAAGGCATGGCCTACCATATTGTAAAGGAGATTGATCTTGCCCATGTGAAACAAGCTTGTGAAGGCAAAGCACTTTCATACAAAGTGTATTGTATCAGGAGTCTAAAGCACTGACTTTGGAGATAGAGACCTGGGTTCACATCCCACTTCTGATGTTTATTAGCAATATTACCTCTAGCAAATCACTTTACCTACTGGAACCTCAGTTTACTTCTCTACAAAAGGAAGGTGTAAAAATAGATGATTTTTGAGGTTCTTTCCAGATTAGATCTGGGATCCTAGGATCTTGGTTCAAATTCTGACTCCTATTACTTGTGAGATATTGGTCAGTCACTTAGTTTACCTGGGCCTCAGTTTCCTAATCTATAAAATTAAGAATCTTTTATTCTATGACCCTCAATCATACTTTGAAGGCATCTCTTCCCTTTAGAAATGGAGAAATGAAGATAAAAACAGGGACAGGTTCTAACACTACCCTATAGTGTGCAAGGGACTAGATAAGGACTCATCCAGTTGAGTTCTGAGCCAGGTCCCCCAAATTTTGCTGCTTGTCATTTTGGTCAATATAAAGTAGGGGGAAAAGTATTGGACTATGAGCCAGAAAACCTGGATTAGAGCTCAAGTACTTAATAGTTGTGTGAAAATGGATAAATCACCTAACCCCTCTGAATCTCAATTTCTTCAACTATAAAATTCACTATCTGCCTTTCAGGAGTACAGAAAGAAAACTTTATAGAATTCAGGATATGATACAGAGCTGACTCTTAAACCAGCTCGAACTTTCTTGAGACACCTGATTTTAAAAATTTCAGTGTAAGCATTTCCACCTCAGAAATTGACAAAGGCTACAGATCAGTGTTTAATTTTATGTTTTATTGATTTCTAGACTTAAGCAAACAATGTTAATGTGAATTAAACTTAAAAGTGTGTCTTGTTCTTTTTTTGGTAGACCCAGTTATTAAACATCTATCAGCATAGAATTAGGTTATATAAATTATTAGCAAGTATTTACTGAGTCTCTATAATATGCAAGAAACTATGTCAGGTGTAATGGAGGATAAAAACATAAGAAAAGACATTGTCATTGTTCCTACTCTTTTAAAATGCAGAGATAAGGGTGGAGGAGGAGGAATTGGACATGTGATTTCATGGGCATATGGAACTCCTAGTGAGGTAACTCCCTCTATCAATTCAGCTTGACCCCAGGTCTGCAACTCCAGTGTTAGAGAGTTGTACAAAGGTACTTTGAGCTTAAGCAACCTAGCCAGTCATATAGTGATTATGTGTCAGAGGCAGGAATTTAATCCAGGGTTTCCTCATCCTAAAGCTAAATAATCATAAAAACAAACCAGGAAATTTTGACTGTAGATAATTGAGTTCTCAGTTGTGTGGTCCAGATCCCATGGTAGTTCAGAGATGAAAGTGATCAACAAGGACTAGAAGAGTCAAGAAAGGTTTCACGAAATTGACCTGACTTAAGCCAAGTCTTAAAAGAACGGGAAGAATTTGGGCAGGCAAGGTCAAGACAGGACACGTTCTCTAAAACAAACTGATTCAACCCAGCTTGTACATGCTGCTTAAACCATCCAACCACACAATACTGAAAGGGGAAGCAGAGTTTGTAAGATGCTCCACCTGTCACTGGACGTTTTTCCTTGTTCTGGACTAGTAAACACAATGTAGTCATTTGCATAGTGGAATAACTATAGCATTATTTCTTCTTTTTTTCCAAATAGGCAAAACAAGTCTCATCCATCCTGATTGCATCTCTGGAGGGTAGAGAACTGGTAGGGTATAGATATCAGCTTTACAAAAAGAGCCACTTTTAAGAGATTGAGAATTTAGGAAATACGTCCAGTTGGTTTGAAGGTGTGTGTGGCAAAGCTAAGATCCCAGATGGTCAGTTCTCCTTGTCTATAAGGGCTCTTCTGAGACCCAACAGTATTGAAGAACAGAGATACTGGCCTTGCTTATGTTATAGACCAGTTTAGTTATACATCTGACTGCCTATTTTCTGTTCTTAATGGCACCATCTTATTTATAAGATCAAAATGGAAACTTGTATGCTATTTGTTTGGGAAGTTTTATGCATAATAATTGAAATGTTAGGGATATTATCTTTTTAATGCTATAACTAATTGTGGGTTTTAATTTTAAAATAGATACTGTTGTGGAAATTCACGTGCAAGCCCCACAACAGGAAAAAGAGGAAACAGCCTCAAAACAGGAAGTGAGTTGGACAAGTCATAGGATCATAGAATGGTAGAAATGGAAAAGACCTCTGAGATTATCAAATCCAACCTCATCATTTGACAAATAAGGAAACTGAAACACAGAAAAATTAAATATTTTATCTAAGGTTATACAGGTTAAAAAAAATCTCAGTGGATTCAAATGCAGAGCCCAAACTTAGACCCAAGATTTCCAACTCCAAAACTCAATTGAGTTTTTTTTCCTTTGCATAATACTGCTAAGTACAGGAAGTTGGCTTGAAGCCACAACCTTCAAGCACTTGCAATATTTCTTCTGAGGAATGAGGCCCTTGGAACCATAACCCTTTCTCCTTTCTTCTCCATTCTCAGAAGTAAAGTGCCTATAGTTACACTCTCAGTTCAGCTGTCTTCAGTGTACATACTCCTCCTTCAGACATGATTAAGGCACTCCACATATTTGTAGAATCCAGATTTTTTTAGTTTAAAAGATGCCATATATTATATTACTTGGCCTTAAAACTTCTGTCCGTTCCCTTGAATCTAACCCAGATTTTTCCTCACAGAATGTCAGAGTTGGAAGATACTGTAGACACTATCTATTCTAAGGGTCAGCAAACTATGACCAGCCCCTCCACCTCTTTTTGTACTGTATGAGCCAAGAATGGTTTTTACATTTTTTAAATGCAATAAAACTTACTTTAAAATGTAAACACTATTTTAGATGAGGTCCCTACAAAAACAAGTGGGGCCTGGATTTGACTTAAAAGCCATAGTTTGTCAATATGATTATCCAACCCACTGTTGAACAAGAATCCCCTCACTTAAAGAGTGAGGGGGGGGAAAGGACCCACCACCTCCAGAATAATCCATTTAGAATAGTTCTAAGTGTGAGGAAGCTTTTCCATGCATCAAATCTAAATTTGTCTTTGTACAACTTCAGTAGGAATTTGTTTTCTTTGGCTATACTCATTAGTTACAAAGGTTTTGTTTTTCTTTTTTTCCTGTGGGGATCAGAAGGGAGGTGTGAGGAGAGAAACAAATTTTCAATAAGCAAAAAAAACAAAACACATCCTTCATCTGACCACATCACACCTATCAGATTGGAAGGATAGATGATAAATGTTGGAGAAGATGTGGGAGAGTTGGAATACTAATTCACTGTTGGTGGAGCTGTGAGATGATCCAACCATTCTAGAGAGCAATTTGGAACTATACTCAAAGGGCTACAAAAATGTGCGTACTCTTTGACCCAGCAATGTTGCTTCTGGGACTCTATCCCAAAGAGGTCATAGAAATGGGAAAGGGTCCCACAAGAACAAAAATATTTATAGCAGCTCTCTTTATGGTGGCCCAAAACTGGAAATCAAGGGGATGCCCATCAATTGGGGAATGGCTGAACAAGTTGTGGTATATGAATGTAATGGAATATTATTATGCTATGAGAAATGATGAACAGGAAAACTTCAGAGAAGCCTGGAAAAACTCATATTAACTGATGCTGAGTGAAAGGAGCAGAACCAGGAGAACTTTGTGTACAGCTACAACCACAGTGCGCAAGAAATTTTTCTGGTAAGCTTAGTACTTCATTGAAATGCATGGACTTAAAAAATTTCCAGTATACTCTTGAGGCAAAACTCCTTCCACAACCAGAGAAAGAACTATGGAAATGGATCACAAATAGAAACAGACCATTTTCTTTTGTATTATGTTTTGTTTTATTTTATGGTTTCTCCCATTCATTTTAACTCTTCTATGCAACATGTATTTAATAGGAAAGTATGTGTAGAACCTATATAAGATTGTACGCCATCTCAGGGAGTGGACAGGGAGGGAGGAAGGAGGGGTAGGGAGGGGAAAAAATCTAAGATATATGGAAGTGATTGTCAAACACCAAAAACAAATAAAATACTTCAATTTTAAAAAAAAACTCTCATCCCAAAGTCAACCAAATACCACCCAGCCCTTTCACTCTGACCTATAGAATGTCTGTTCCATAAGCAACAAAGTTTCTTTCATTCTATTTTTTTTCCTCTACTACTCTTCTATCTACTAGCTATTATTAAAAAACATGGCTTTCTCCTGATGACACAGTCTTCTTGAGCATCCTTTCTGGTCCTGGCTGCACCTTCACTCATGTGCCTCAGTTCACTGGTTGAGACATAGACTATTCCTTGCTTCCAAATGCCATTTCAGGTTCTTCTTCTATCACTCAGGAACCTCTTCTCCTTTGAAGTTCATGCTATTCATATATTCCCAATCAAAATTCTTATAACTGTTGTCTAAAGATCTCCAGTTCACTCTCCTTCCTCCCTGAAAGAGTTTGGTTGGCTCACAATTTTTTTCTCTCTAATTCCTGTCTCCACACTAGAATACTTCAATATACTCTCCCTCAAACACCCTCACCACTCAGTTCCTCAACCTACTCACTTCTCATGACCTAGTCCTCCACCCAATCTCAGCCACATACAAAAATAGTCATATCCTTGATCGTACCATTGCCCACAAAAGGTGCCACCTCCACATTCAAAAATTCTGAAATCCCCTTGCTGACCATAATCTTTTGGTTTTTCGCCTCTTCCCCTGTCTTCCCTGACAAAATCTTACTTTTCAACTACATGACTGCCAATCTTTTAACTTCTAAATTTTGTTTCAGGCCTTCTGTCTTGTGTTAACCACTCTTTCCTCTTATTCTCATCTTGATCCCTTGGTGAACTAATTCCACTCTATACTATACTCCTCTCTTGAAGCTCTACCCTTCTCATCATTTAACCAATTATGCCCTGTCAAGCTTCGATCTTGGATCACACCCACTATTTTCTGCCTTCACTCTTACACTCATGCTGCTGAATAAAGGTGGAGAAAATCGTGCAACCATTTCGACTAGGTCTACTGTAAATTCATTTTACATAACTTCAACTGAGCCCTCACTGCTGCAACACAATCCTTCTGTGCTTGCCTTAGCAGCTCACTCTCCTATTCTCTAGAGAAACTCTTTCAAATCTTTTCATCTTTCCTCAAACTTCCCATGGCTCCTCTACCCTCCCCCCATTCTCTCAACTGGAAAACTTCCTTATATTTTACAGAAAAATTTAGAGCATTCACTATGAACTCCCTTTTGCCTCCCTTTTCTCATCTCACATCACTCATTTGTCTTCTGCCAGTCTCTCTTCCTTCACCCCATCTCACATGATGGGGTGTCCTTACCCCTTACCAAAACTAACCCCTCTACTTGCTCAAGCAATCTTAATACTTCCCATCTCCTCCAATTGATTTCCCCCTCTGTCATCCCCATTCTATCACTTATTTTCAATTTCTCCCTGTCTCTTGGTTCATTTCCTACCACCTGCAAATATGTCCATGGCTTTCCCATCTTTAAAAATCTTCACTCAGTCATTCTATATCTGAAAATTATCATCCTATGTATTTTCTGTCCTTTGTAAGGTCATCTGCAATAGGTGAATCCACTTTCCTCTCCCTCCCTTTCCAACTTTTTACAATCCAGCTTACAATGTTATTATTTTGCCAAAACTATTAACTTTAAAATTACCAGTGATCACATAGTTGCCAAATCTTTTTCTCTACTCTCATTCTCTTTGACATCTCTGAAGACTGACACTGTTGATCACCTTCTCCTTCTTGATATTCTCTTCTCCAGATTTTTGAGACACCATTGTCTCCTACCTATCTGACTACGTTTTCTCAATCTTTTGTTCAATCCTTGTCCAGATCACACCCTCTAATCATAGGTGTCCCACAAGATTCTGGCCTGGGCCCTCTTCTCTTCTCCATCTGTGCTACTTCCCTTGGTGATTGCATCAGATCCTCTGGATTTAATTGCTATTTCTATGCTGATGATTCTCAAATCTACCCATTCTGTCCCAGCCTCTCTGTTGACCCCCAATCTCTCATCTCCAACTGCTTTTAAGATGTATTAAACTGGATAAACCAGTAGACATCTCAAATTAAATATGTTCAAAACAGAATTCATTTTCTTTCCCTCTAAGCTCTCCCCCACATCTTACCTTTCCTATTGCTGAAGAAGGCATCAGTATTCTCCCAGTCCTTCAGACTTGAAACCTAGGGGTCATCTTACTCTTTTACCCCCTATATTTAACTACTGCCAAAGCCTATACAAAGAAAACATCTTGCAAATATTCCCCTCTCTCTTGTGACACTACCACTACTCTAGTACAAGCCTTCATTGACTCATGCCTAAATTATTGCAATAGCCTACTGGTGGGTCTGCTTGCCTCAAATCTCGTCTCATTCCAATCCATCCTTCATTCAGCCACTAAAGTGACAAAGCATAGCGCTGACCATGTCAGCCCCCTATTCAATAAATTCTAATGACACTCTATAACCTAAGATCAAATAAAAATGTTCTGTTTGTCCATCAAAACCCTACATAATTTAGTTTTTCTTCCTACCTTTCCAGTCTTCTTATACCTTGCTCCATAACACATACCCTTTGATTCAATGACACTGACCTGGCTATTCCATGAATATATCTGAGTTTGAACATTTCTTCTACCTTTCCTCCATTGCTGCAATGCTCTCCCTCCTTACCTCCACATAATGGTCTCCCTGGTTTCTTATAAATCCTTAAATTTCATCTTGTAATGAAAGTCTTTCTCAACCTTCTAAGTTCTACAGCCTTTCTTCTATTAGTTATTTCTATTTGGTATATAGCATTTTTGCATATATTTATTTGCTCTTTCCCCCATTATGTTGTGAGCTTATTGAGGGCAAGAATAGTCTTTTGCTCTTTTTGAATCCCCAGCACTTTAGCACAGTACCTGTCACATAATAAGTGCTTAATAAATATTCATTTACTTATTGAGCCTCTCCATATATAGCTAAGCTGATGCTCAGACAAGAGACATGTTTATTCCTAAGTCTGTTCCAACTTGATAAGAAATGACAGATGTCACATACTATTTATTGACATGGCCTCAAGAATCAAGCAATCAATCAATAAGCTTTTATTAAACAGCTACCATGTGTCAGCGCTCCACATTGCCTGCTTCAAGAAGACACCAAGGTCATCTACTGCATCCTGAGCCATCACCAGTTGCCTTGACTCTGTCCCGTCACTGGACTATGATGACTCTGGAGGAGAGAGTGAGGCTGATGACTTCGTGCACGTCTGCCTCACTTAAATCCAACTTATGCACGAATCAAAAGACATCATCACCCACACCATTTTACTATTATGCCTCAAAGCCCTGTGGTGACAGGCAAGTGATGAAGCAGCAGGTGCGGATACACTGGGAGCTGTAGTCACAACCCTGAACACAAGTGGCCCAGGCCATAGGGTCATTTCTCACTGGAAGCAGCAGTGGGACTTGGCAGCCCCCTGGGCATCTGAGCAGCCTTTTGAGGATCATACTGCTCACTTCCTGGTGTGAGGAAGGAGGCTAGAAAAGGTGCTGTAAACATTGCCTGCTTACCCAACCCTGGCCTGATTACCGTGGCAGGTGGGGAATCTCACTATGTGGTCGAAACACAAAAAAAATATACGAAAACATCTGCACAGATGATTCCACTCACATGGAATGTGCACAGACTAATAGACAACGCAAAATCCAGTAGACCTGAAAGAAGAACTGCTCTTGTTGCAAGAGAACTCAACAGGTATCGCATCCAAATAGCAGCCCTGAGTGAAACAAGGTTGACAAATGAAGGCCAGATTACTGAGACTGGAGCTGGATACACCTTTTTCTGGAGTGGGCACAGTGAAGGGGAGTGCCATGAAGCTGGTGTGGGTTTTGCAATCAAAACCAAGCAAGCTGATATGCCTGCCAAAAGGAGTGGATGACAGACTCATGACAATGCAGTTGTCACTCACAGGAAAACACCATGCCACCATTATCAGTGCCTATGTTCCCACAATGACAAACCCAGATGAAGTCAAAGAAAAATTTTATGAAGACCTGGAGACCTTATCATCAATGTGCCAAAAGAGAACAAGCTTATAATACTGAGTGACTTTAATGCTAGAGTAGTCTCAGACTACCAGACTTGACCAGGAGTCCTAGGGAGGAATGGAGTTGGAAATAGCAACAACAATGGTCATTTACTGCTGAAGACTTGTGCATCACATGACCTTCTCATCACCAACACTGTCTTCCATTTACCTAAATGCAATAAAACTTCATGGATGCACTCTAGCAGCAAACACTGGCATCTAATAGATTATGTGATTGTAAGGAGAAGAGACAGACAAGATGTGAGAGTGACAAAGGCAACGTGTGGTGCAGAGTGCTGGACTGATCATAGACTTCTCCTTTCCAAGCTAAATATTTGCATTCATCAAAAGCACAACCCCCAAGGCAAAATTACTACCAGAAGCATTAATGTAAACAAATTAGAGCTCTTTTCTGAGCATGAACAGTTTGTTGCTGACTTGGAGGGAAAGTTGAGCCAACATACAGTTGGCAACAGTGGAGCAGAAAAGGGCAGCTTTCAGAGATTTGGTGTACAGCATTTGCTCATCTGGGTCAGAGCACTTCCAAACACCAAGACTGGTTAGATTAAAATGATGGGGAAATTCAGAAGCTGCTAAATGAAAAATAAGAACTTCACAGGATTTACCAGTAGGATAGTTCATCCACCTCTAAGAAGTCAGCATTTAATTCCATCAAAAGCAAAGTACAAGCAAAGCTTAGAGAGATGCAGGATTCCTGGCTCAGTAAGAAGGAAGATGAAATTTAGTTTTATGCTGATAGTAACAATCCAAAGTGCTTTTATGATTTCCTGAAAGCTATTTATGGACCAATAACTTGTGGTGCATCACAACTACTCAGTGCTGATAGAACCACATTACTGAACACTTCCATAGCATTGGACTCAACAGACCATCATCAATCAATGCTGAGGCCATTGATTGTTTACCTCCTTAGCTGAACTTCCAACTGAAGAAGAGGTTTTGAGGGCCGTTAGACTCTTTTCATGTGGCAAAGCACCTGGTACTGAGTCTATTCCAGCTGAGATTTACAAGGCAGGGGGACCATTGCTCATACAAAAGCTGACTGAAATTTTCCAGGTTATATGGCAAGAGGAGGTTATCCCCCAGAAGTTCAAGGATGCCTCCATTGTTCATCTCTATAGGGGTAAAGGGAATAGATTGTCCTGCAACAATCACAGGGAGATCTGTCTCTTAGTCACTGCCAGCAAAATTCTTGCTAGTATAGGCTGATCCTTCATCTAGAAGATGATCATATACCTGAGAGCCAGATGGCTTCAGAAAGTACTGAGGAACAGTTGATATGGTGTTTGCTGCCCAAAAAATCCAGGAAAAATGCCAAGAGCAGAACAGAGGTCTGTCCACATCATTTGTAGATCAGACCAAGGCTTTTGACAATGTTAGTCAGAAGGGTTTATGGAAGATTATGTCAAATTTGGTTGCCTGGAGAAGTTCATCCATATTGTACGTCAGTTTCATGATGGCGTGTTTGCCCGGGTTCTGGATAATGGAGAAAGTTCTCTTGCCTTCTCAGTCACCAATGGAGTGAAACAGGGCTGTGTGCTTGCTCCCATGCCTTTTAGCATGATGTTTTCAGCCATGTTGACAAATGTTTTCAATGAGGATGAACATGGCATCAAGGTCATCTACCATACTGATGGTTAAGTTCTTCAATTTAAAAAGACTATAAGCCAACACCAAGATGGAGGGAGTGTTGGTGCATGATTTTCTTTTTGGAGATGATTGTGCACTCAATGCAGCCTCTGAAGCTGAGAAGCAAGAAAGTATGGATCAATTCTCTGCTGCCTGTGCTAATTTTGACCTAATAATTAACACCAAAAAAACACAGGTGTTCCATCAGCCACCACCACCCCATCCATGCATGGAACCATCAATTATGACAAATGGAGAAGTTCTGAATGCTGTGGATAAGTTCACTTACCTTGGTATTGTACTTTCCAGGGATGTACACATTGTCAATGCGGTTGATGCACACATTGCCAGAGCTAGGTCAGTGTTTGGGAGGCTCCAAAGAAAAGTTTGGGAGAGAAGCGATATTAGACTAACTACCAAACTGAGCCATTGTGCTGACCTCATTGTTGTATGCCTGTGAAACATGGACAGTCTACCAGCACCATGCCAGGAAACTGAATTGTTTCCATTTGAATTGTCTTAGTAAGATTTTGAGGATTACCTGGCAGGATAAGGTATCAGACACTGAAGTCCTTGCTAAAGCTGAACTGCCAACTATTCAAACTATGCTTCAGAGACTACAACTCCGATGGGCTGGCCACGTTGTTCTGATGCAGAATGTATGCTTGCCAAAAAGACTATTTTATGAAGAACTTCCATGGGGCAGGTGATCACATGATGGCCAGAAGAACTATACACTCTCAAGGTCTCTCTCAAGAACTTTGAATTTGACTGTGCAACATGGGAGACACTGGCACAGGACAGCTCAGCATGGAATACCCACATAAGGAAAGGTGCTGTGCTCTTTGAGCAAAGCAGAATTGAGGCAGCATGAAGTAAATGCAAGATGCACAAATTTGGGATATCCACCCCAAATATTCAAACAAACTATCTGTGTCCACTCTGTGGTAGAGCATTCCAAGCTCATATTGGTCTGATCAGGCACAGTCGGACACACTGAAATTTCACTTTACAATGGTGATTTCATTTTGGTCCTCTTCCAAGACAAAGGACAACAACCAACCAGCCAACCAACCATATGTCAGGCACTGTGCCAGGCACTGAGGATAAAAACACAAGGAATAAAACAATCTCTAGTCTCAAAGACCGTAGAGTCCAACAAAGGAGACAGAAAGTATACATGTAAGTATATACAAGATAAATGCAAAGAGAATAAAAATAAATACAAAAGACAAGTGCAAAAGACACTGGCAAGCAGATAGCTAGATTCATGAGCATTTGTTTGTGGGAAAGCTCCAGCACAGGTTGGGGGAGGGGGATAGAAGAGTCTTGGGAATGGCTTTGTCCTCTGCAGTGCTAATGTGTATTGACTTCTTGGCTGCTGTGGTGTATTTGGCTTTCTGGTATGGGGATTTGGTTTTCTGGTGTCTGAATAAATGTTTTATTTCCTGTTTTCTATATGGAGAGTCTGTTATACTTTGTGACTGAGAACTATGCCAGAACTATTCATAGTCACCACCAGTGCTGTGAATATTGCCTTGAAGTATACAAAATAAATGCAAAGAGAATAAAAACAAATGCAAAATCCAAGATATTTTATAAGACCTAGTACCTACAGTTGGGACAGGGAAGGGGGAAGGACAGAAAAAGCTTCATCTAGAAGATGATTGTTGAGCTATATCTTGAAGAAAAAGCAGGATTCTCTGAGACAGAGGTAAAGAAGGAGTGCATTCTTGGCAAGGGGCCAGTGAAAAGGTATAAAGAAGAGAGACTGCGAAGCACATGAGGAAGAAAGAGAAAGCTGGCATGGCTGGATCATAGAGTGAGGGAGAGAGAGTAATGTTCAGTGAGTTTAGAAAAATAGGATAGGGTCAGGTTGTGAAAAGCTTTAAAAACTAAACTGAAGAGTTTATTTTTTATGCTAGGCACAATAGGGAGTCAAAGGAGTTTATTGGATATAGAGGTGATACAGTTATATCTGTGCTTAAGGAAAATCACTTTGGCAGAGGATAAACTAGGAGTATGATGAGTCAGAACCCATGATCATCTCCATTCTATGACATTGGAAGACTTCAGTGGAGTGCAGCATGGTAACATACTGAATTTAGGGGATGAAGGATAGAAAGAGAAATAGAAGTGCGAGATAAGACTATCAGGTTTCGAGCCTTAGTGACCTCAAGCCCAAGATGAATCAACACTGATGTGACAGATTAAAAAAAGTTAACATAATCCTAGGTTACATTTAGAAAGACATCATGTCCAAAAGAGATGTAGGTGATAGTTCCTATGTACTTTATCCTGGTCAGAGGTTTTATTTATTTAATCGTCATTTTAATAAGAACATTGATAAACTGAAATACTTTTATGAGACACCTACCAGGAAGGCAAAGAACCTTGAAAAGAAAGTAATGAATGAAAAAAATAGACAAAATGAATTTATTAAGTATTTATTATATGCCTAGCACTGTGCTATGTGCTGGGGATGCATACAAAAGGAAATAAGACAATTCCTGCCCCCAAGGAGTTTGTATTCTAAATGGGAAAGACAACACATAAAAGGGAGCTAGAAAGGAGAGAGAACAGGGAGTCATGACTGGCAGAACAATCTGCAGCTGCCTAGCTTGAGTCAAGGCAAAATAAGGCAAAAATTCAAGTATCAGAGACTTGGAAATGGTCAGGAAGTGGTATGGTGGCCTGGTTTCTGGAAGGATCAAGTAAAAAGTCACATATTAGACCTCTCGGTCCCAGGAGCAGAGTCTGATGCTGACATGAATCAGGAACATGCAATATGTACCATCACTACCATCATTCTTTCCAACTTCCCCTTTATGTGTGTCTTGTACCATAATCATTTTTTAGGTAAGAGACAATTTTCTTTTCTTGTGTTTATATCCTCAGAATTAAGCACAAAGTCTGGCACGTTCTGAGTTAAATGTATTATCTTTTACCTGCCTACTTATCTTTCTATCTATCCATCTGTCTTTATAAAACAGCACGATATATAAGATATAGACTACAGACCTGGGTTTGAGTCAAGTCCCACTTCCAACACCTTACTACTTGTGTGATTGTAGGCAAGTCACAGTCTCTCTGAGCCTGTCTGAATATAATAACATTTGCACTGTCTACCTTAAAGGGTTGCTGTGATGAAAGCACTTTGTAAGAGTTCTGGGCTTTCGAGTCAGAAAAGACTTGGTTCAAATACTTCTCCAGACACTCACTAGCTATTTAACTCTGGGCAAGTCACTTACCCACTCTGATTCTCATTTTGTATTTTTTTCTTGATTCATATTTTATTTTCAGATAGTTTTTACTTATTCAAGTTTACAATCATTTTAATTCATCTGCCCTTCCATCATCCTTTCCCCATGAACAAATGAAATAAACCTTAACAATAAAATCTTAGTAAATTAGCCATGTCTGAAATTGCCTGTCTCTGCATTTTAAGTTCATTACTTCTCTGTCAGAAGATGGGTCATATATTTTCATTTTCATTCTTTCAGATTTATTTTTCTCTGTCAGAAGATGGGTCATATAGTTTCATTTTCATTCTTTCAGATTTATTTTTATATTGATCAGAGTTCTAAATTTTTTTAAGCTGTTTATCTCTATATTAAAAAGCCAGAGGAGACTAGGGTCTGACCCTGACTAATATTTACTGTTACATAACTCTGGTAGTTTAACATTTAAACTGCACTCAGTTCAAATTGGAGCTGGCTGCCAAAACTCTCCAACAAGCTTGCTGATGAGGCATAGTTATAATTCCACCTTCCTTATCCTGAGTCAGTCTTTTGGTTAATTTTTAGAAACCCTCTTTTTGTCCTGGTTCATGCTTCCTAGCCCCATTACCTCCACCAGCTGCATGACAACTTCCTGAGCAGAAACTTTGTCTGAAAATCCTATGAAATCCTGGATCCTCTGCAACTTTGGCCCCAGGACTTTGGAGAGCACATTCCACTACTCATCTGGGTTGCCATCTACAGCATGCTGTCCTATGAGAATGTGGGGGTTGAGGAGGTCAAAGGCAACTTTAACCTTGTTGCATCTGTCTATATTCTCCTATAATATACATATTTATAGTATTAACCAACCATTCTAACCTTTCCTAGTATTGCTAGAGGCCATTCATTTGAACTCTATTCCAAATTTGCATAAAATCTATAATGTCAATATCATTATAAAAATTGTTCTGGTTTGATTCTCTTTGTTCTGTATCAGTTCGTAGAGACCTTACCAGTTTTTCCTCCTGCAATTGTCCATCTCATAATTTGCTATGGCCTAAAAATTCTTCATTACGTTAATATGCCACAAGTGATTTAAACATTTCCCAAGAAGAGAACACCTCTGTAGAGCCGAATTTTGGCTACAATGAAAAAAAAAATGCTACAAATATTTTTATACATATAGGTCAGTTTCTTCTTTCTTTGATTTTTTTTGGGTGGAGGTATAGGTCTAATAGGGGCATAGGTGGGTCAAAGGGTGCAGTGCCGCAGCTACAATAGTATAAGCTGACTCCAGCACAGCACTTACTAGCAGAATTTTCAAGGAGTTTAGGTATAAAACGGAGAAGGGATATGGAATATTAGCTACATAGGATAGAAAGATAAAGTGAGGGTGAGGGAGAAAGGAGAATGTTTGTAAGTATCGGAAGCAACAGACATGGACAGATTAAAGATATGTGAGAGAATGGGATTGATTGAGGGAAAATTCACTAGAAAAGGTGGGAAAGAATAGAATGGGTTTGCATAGAGAAGGGTTTGTCTTGGTAAAGAGAAGGGCCACCTAATCACATGAAATAAGGGTAAAGAAGGAGATAGTAGCAGAAAGAAGGAGAGTGACATGAAATGAAGAAGAAGAAGAGGGAGTGCTTGGCAAATGGTCTCATTTTTTTCAGTAAAATATGAGTTGAAGTTCTTTTAGCTGAAAGGGTATGAGTAGGAGGAGTCATGAAAAGTTTGAAGATGGATGAAAAAGTTCGGAAGAGCTGCTGTAAAGAGTGGAATGGTGAGTCGATAAGGAAAATATAATGGGATTGCCTGGCAGCAGTGAAAGCCCATTTAGGATTATGTGACATAAATTTCTAGTGAACCTGCCAGAATGGTTTTGCAACTTTTCTCCTCCATTCAGCAGCATGTGTGTAGTATCAAAGGGCATGAATTATGGGACTGATCAATGACTAAGAAGTTTACAATCTCATAGAACTTCACCTGTTGTCCAGCAGAGATTGGGGGCTGGATAGGAAATTAAGACACAGAGAAGCTTCCTGGCTTTCTTTTCCAGAGGAAACAGAAATGAAAACCTGAACTTCAGAGTGCTTTATTCTTTGCAGGGATTGAGGGATAAAGTCCAGGAACTGGAAGTCAGGATACCTAGATTCAACTGCAGACAGCCAATTGGTCATCAGTAAAACAGGAGAAATACCTGAAGTTCCAGTAATCTGAATTTTGTTCCAAGATTCATTCCTGCTTCTCCAGGAAGCTAGAGCAAACTGGTTTTCTCTTTATGTGGCTCAGTTACCCTATTTGCAAAATGGTAGTATCATTTTAACTCACTAGGGCATGTGGCAACTGGAACATGAATTCATGCTCATTAAAAGTACCTTGAGGCACACTTTTTCCTTCTTTCTCTCTCAATTTGGGGTTTCTGATCAATGGAGTGCATGTTGGGGCAGGCTGCATTGTAAGGATGGCTAAGTCTAAGAACCATACCACTCACAACCAATGGCACAGAAATGGCATCAAGAAACCTAGATCACAGAGATATGTAAGTCTTTGAAAAGAATGGACCCTAAATTTCTGAGAAACGTACACTTTGCCAAGAAACACAAGAGGGGGCTGAAGAAGATGCAGGTTAACAATGTCAGAGCCATCAAAGTCTGAGCAGAGGCCATCAAGGATTTGAGTACCAAGGCCTCCAAGGTCAGGCTCCTCAGACCCAAGATCCCCAAGGTCAGTGCCCAGTGTGCTGACCACAAGATGGCTACTAAGTGTCCAGACTCTAGGGTCACAAAGCCTGACTCTAAGGTTATCAGAACCACTGATCCCAAGGTCATTGTGTGGGATAGCATGACCCTCCCCCCCTTATTCAAATTGACTGCTCAGAGGTGTCTCAAAGTAAAAACAGAAAATCTCCTTTATTAGGTTCTCGAGAGAAGCGGGCAGTCCCTTCACCAGTAAAGCTGGAGTCAGAAGGCACCTTACAGAAGCAGAATGGCAACTTGTATAGACCCTGACGCAGAAGTCCCCCTCCCACCACTGACCGTTATTCTCATTGGCTGAGAAGCAAGGTCTTACATTCTAGGAGTGAAATCTAACCAATCCCTTTTGAACGGGTTCAAATTCCCCCTCCCTTCCCATCATCATATGCAAATTAGGCATTGAAAACACATGCAAATAAAGCATTAATGACTCATGCAAATTGAGCATTGAGAACATATGCAAATCAGGCGAACCAAAGTGAGGGCTGCAGACTGTGTGCACATATGCAAATTAGGTATTGAGGAGTTAGTGAGCCATAGCCAATCATTGATCCTAATGCACTGTATAGCCTTATAAGGAAATCACCTGACTCTGGAAGAATCAAAACCTGGGCCTAAGGTCTCTTCTGCTCTAGGGAGGAGTCTCATATCCCTGAGAAGTCTTCACTAAATCTGTTCCCATTCAGTCATCAAGTCTGATACCAAGATAAGTCTGATCCCAAGGCTACCACATCTGATCTCAAGGCCACTAAGTCTGACACCAAGGTCACCAAGTCTTATTCCAAGGCAGCTAAATCTCATTCTAAGGCTACAAAGTCCAGTGATTCTTAGGCTTCTAAGCCTATTGACCTTAAGCCTGTCAAGGCCAGACTGAAAGGTATTGAGATTAAAGTTGCTAGTCTCAAGACTTCAAAATAGGTGCTTCAGTACAAAAGGACTTGTTTAAACCTAAACCATGATTTTTTTTTTCCCAGTCAAGTACGATTATTTACTATTCTGTACAAATAAAGGAAATGGTGAGTCATTGCAAAAAAAAAAAAAGAAAAGAAAGAAAAAGTACCTTGAGATCCTTCCGTATGTTAAGCCTTGGGAGTCAACGTCAGTTTGTGGAAATCAGGAGTCTTTTTCCCACTGAGGTCATAGGGCTTTTATTCATGAACATTAACTTTGATGCTTGGAGCTGTGATCAATTACACTACAATCATCAATTTAGTAATTTGTTGATTAATAATTTATTAATCAATAATTTATTAATTTTTATTAATCAATAATTTACTATTTTATCAACAAGTCATTAATTTTTGTAGGGGAATGAGGACTCCACTGATGAGGCTTCATACTGAACTGTTTGAGCTTCAAGGCCAATTTGACCATAAGCTATTATGTCAGTATCTGGAATTAATTTTAAAATCCCTGGTACCATATTGACTGCATTTGCTATCAAACTTGTAACTTTTTTAATCTCTCCTCAAAAATAGGCTCTCATTATTTGAGTGAATTATTTGAGTCCCTCAATTTTCATTGAAATCCCTAAACACTATCCCATGAATTCCTTGGCTCTCTGCTTCATAGTAATGGGGAGATTCTGACTTCTGACTGTAAAGCCCCCCGCTATATTCCCTAACCACAGTTTACATCTGGCTTGTGACCCTCTAGGCTCAGTTTCTGAAGTCTGGTTTTTCCCTGAAGGTTGGCTTCTCTTGTAGTGCACAAAGGGAGAAAAGGGGAAACTCTGCAGAATTCCCTTCCTCCAGGGGTCTGACAGAGGCAGAGATCCTTGAGCTCCATGTGCCCCTGAAGAAGGGAGAGTCAAAGGCAGAGATTACTGGTCTGTCCTCCTGTCTTTGATATACTTTTGTACTTCTGTTCTCCTGTCTTTTATACCCTTTTGCATTTATATCTCTAACTCAAAAGCTTTGCCACAGGATTTTCATGTTACAGATAAAAAACTGAAACTTTGAAGACAGGTTTCCCCCGCTGTGTTTCTTCCCAAATGTCAAGTCTTCTTTTGACTCTAAATGAATTAAAAGGAACAGACCCATTCCCAGTCTTAGATCACTGATGTTCCAGAACAGGACCCAGGGGAGCCCTAGTGTTCTCCAGCCCCCACATATTGTGCTAACTGGATCTTATGATTTTGTTTTGAAGTTGAGATATGGAGCTGCTATCTGAGAAAAGACTCTGGTTGGGGGTAAATTATCTCTTTTGGAAATGACTATTTCTACTTCATGGACACAAATAAAATCCAGACAGTCTTCCTAAGGGCTGCATGTTACTTTTCTGTTGCCTTTTAGATACATGAAACTTCCTTTCAAAAATCAACCGTTGACCCAAGTTTCTTTCACATGTGTCCCTGTATTCCCAGGAGGGAGACATTGCATGGAGCAAGCACTCAGTATATTTTTGTTGGCTTCATTATGTTTTCTAAGGCATAGTTTCTTGAGGAAGAGATGTTACAAGGTAAAATTGATAGAACTTGGCAACATAATAGATAGAGGAGATTAAGGAGAGTGAGGAGTCAAGAACACCTAGGTTGAAATCCTGGAGGACTGGAAAGATGGTGGTGCCCTTGATAGTAATGGGAAAATTTTATTTTATTTCTTCCTATTATTTTTTTTTTATTTTAAGCTTAAATTCAAAATGAGAAAAGAAAAAGTTGACATACACAACAGAATATAAAAGAGGATTCAATACAAAACAATAAATTTCCATTTCAACAAAACCTACATAATAAATACTACATATTGTTTACAAAGCTATCCAGCTATTCTTTGTTTCCTTGTAGGTTTTCTTTTGTTCTCTGCTATTGTACTGACAATGGATTTTTTTTTGGTTTTAGTATAATCAAGGGCCTCTGATTGAATAATATGATTAAAGAAGATCTTCCCCACCCACTAATGGGCCTGGGAAGATTTGTAGTAAGGCCCATATCTTTTGTTAATGAGGCACTAGTTCTCAAGGGTTGTGATGCCCTTTGGCTCTCAAAAGTCTATAAAGACGCTGAGGTGTGGTTTTACCTTGGGGTTTACTGATTGGAAGTGTTTGTTTGGCCAGATGAGACTCTGGACTATTGCTAAGGAGCCACCCTCCCACTTGTGAAAACCCAGATGTTGGTCCTTCTCTCTCTAGTAACTGTATGCATGTAACGGTCAGACAGTTAGATGTGTCTGTTGACCTATGATGTATGTATTGCTTATGTCAGACAGATGGAAGCCATGTCTGTTTATTATTATTTCTTTGTATTTTCTCTGAAGTTCAGGTGTTAACTTTTTTCTCTGAACTAAGTGAATGATATATGTGCTTGATTAAAAGTGATTGTTGACCCTTCAAAAATTGCCTTTCCTTTTAGAAAAGCAGATCTAAGAATCTGTGTTAGCAGTCCCCCTGCCCCCTGTGTATGTTGGGGTGCTTTCTGTTATAGCTATGCACTTTTTACTTTATTTTCCCCTTCCCTTTCTCCTTTCTCCTTACCCCACCTCTGTTGTAAAGAAGGATATAATTAAGTGAGGATATGTGTGTGTGTGTGTGTATACAGACACGTACACATACATTGATATCTATAAATTTACACAAATATACATGTTATACTCAGACACGTATATGCAAGACAGTACTACGCCAATGTCCACTTCTTGAATGTTTTTCCAAAGATGGATAGCATCTTCCTATAAAAGTCCAATTCTTTCCTTGTTTTTCTAAATCAATCAACTCAATATTTCCTATATACCACAGCAATATTCCAACCCAATCACATCTTGTCTGAGATACTGTCTATGAAATTTCTCCCCAGTTTTCTGCTTTCCTTCTATTCTTGGCTACATGAGTTTTATTTATACAAGAAAATGTTCATTGAAAATATCCACTTTACACTTCAACAATCCTCTCATTAATAATATAGTTTAAAGTCTGATACTGCTAAATATGGCTGCTTTACATCTTCCCCCCCCACCTCCAGTTTCTTTGAAGTTCCTAAACTTTTGTTCTTCCAAATGAATTTTGTTCTTTTTTCTCAGTAGGATACTTTTTTAGTAATTTAATTGGGATGGCATTGAATAAATAGATTAGTTAGGTAAAAGTGACATTTTTAAATATCAGTTTTACCTATCCATGAACAATGAATATTATTTCAATTATTTAGATGGGAAAATTTTAAAGAGGGGAGGGCTTGGGGAGAAAGAAGAATTTACTTTTGGTCGTGATAAGTTTCAAGTGTCTATAGAACATCCAGTTAAAGATATTCAATAAGCAATTAGACATGTGAAATTGGAGGTCAGCAGAGAAGTTAAGACTGCATAAATAGATCTGGGAAACTTAAACATAAAGATCATAACTTAGTCCATGGGAGCTGATGAGATCACCAAGTGAAATAGGGAGACAGAAAGAAAGAGGGCCCAGGACAGAGCTTTGGAAGACAACTGCAGTTAGACAACATGACCTGGATGAAGATCTAGCAAAGAAGACTGAGTTGGAGTGGTTAGAAATAGAGGAGAACTAAATAAGAGTAGTGTCACAAAAACCTACAACAAAGAGAGTAAAGAGGAAAACGGGGGTGAGCCACAATGTCACAGGCTTTCTAGAGGTCTAGGATGAGGACTGAGGAAAGGTCATTAGATTGGTCAATTAAGAGATCATTGGTAAATTTGGAGAGAGTAATTTCAACTGAGTGATAAGGTCAGAAGTCAGATACCAGGAGTTAAGAGGAAAGTGGGAAGAAAGGAGTTGGAAGCACTGATTACAGACAGCCTTTTCAAGGAGTTTAGCCACACAAAGTAGGAAAGGTATGGGGCTATAGCTAGAGAAGATTTGAGAGGGTTTGTAGTATGAGAGAGATATGAGTGTATTTGAGGTTCACTCATTCCATATTTGCCACCCAATTAAAATTCTGGTGCTGGTGTCTACTCACTTCCAGAACACCCTACCCTCAGTTTCTTGATTTACTCATTTCCCAAGACCTACTCCTTCACCCCACCTTAAATATACACAGAGATGATTAAATCCGTAAAGTAGCCAGTAGAAGTGGAGAGACTGAAGATTAGCAAGAAATTAGGGGTACTGGAGAGGGCAAACTTCTGGAGAAGGTGGGACAGAATGGAATCACTTCTGCATATAGGGAGGTTAGCCTTAGCAAGAGGAAGGGCCACCTCTTCATGTGAAGCAGAAATGAAGTAGAAATTGTGATGGAAGCTATTTGAGTGATCTGATATGAGGAAGAGAAGAGAAGGGAGAGCTCTTGGCAAATGACCTCAATTTTTCTGTGAAATATGAAGCAAGGTTCTCAGTTGAGAGAGTGGGGAAAAGAGGAGCTATTCGATGTTTAAGGAAGGAGGGTCAAGTTGAGATTATGTAACATAAATTTGTATTGGACCCAGTTAGCATGATTTCACCATTTTTCTCCAGTTTCGTTCAATTGCACTTTAGTGGTGTCAAAGACAAAGAATGTATGGTGGGAGTAACCTAAGGCTGAAAATTGGCAAGATAACATTGGTGCTAAGATAAGAGGGCAAGGACCTCTAATGAATATGATCATGTAAGATTGAACTGGTTCATTGAAGAGTCAAGATGGGGAAGAGGAAAAAGCATAGTCAGTCAGTGCAGAGGTAAATATCCTGGGAAAGAACTGAAGAGTTAAAAAAGTGGAGGTCACAGTGAAGATGAAAAATAGAGCTTGGGGTTGCAAACCTGAGGGAAAGGCAAAACACTGATATATTGTGATCCTGTAAGGGAATTTTAGAATTCACAAACATGAATATAAAACACTTGGGAGTGACAGCAATATTAAGGACATAATAATATCTATGTAGCTGAGATGGAGTAGATAAGTAGGTGATGGCAAATGAGTAAGTCAAGCAACTGAGAAATTAGGTAATTGGAAAAGTATCAAAATGTATGTCCAAGACCTTTAGCATTAAAGCAGGAGTTGGGGAAGGGAGAAAGTATGTGATCCATGCACTGAGCTCACTGAGGAAAGGAGAGTGTCCTGGAAGTCAGTGGCTACCAGAATCTTAATTGGCTGCTAAGTATGGATTGGGTGAACTTCAAAGGAGGAGAAGATATTGAATGACAGAGGCAGAGATCCTTGAAGTGGCATTAGGGGAAAAGGAGCATTTCAACTCCCCCACCTTGACAAAGTGCGTCTAAGACCAGGGATCTAAGTGAAAGGGCAACCAGTACCAGAAGGGGTATCCAGGAAAGATGTCATCAGGATTCAATGAGTTCAAGAAGATGGAAGGAGCAGGAAAGGAAAAGATTTAAGATAATAGCAATTGTGTTACCTATGGAGTAGGCATTCCAGAGTGCTCAGTGGAAGGAATGAGCAGCTTTAGAATGAAATGCTAAATGTGTGTAGAAGAGGGAGATTAGGTTAAAGGGAATGGGAAGGAGAAAGAGATACTGGAGAAAGAGAAAAGAATTTGAATGATGGCTAGAGGTTTAGAATCAATCAGAATTCAGGGAATTCAGGATGAAAATTTGTTGGTCATTAAGGAATTAATTTAACTAAGTTATCCATCTTTCTAGGAATTTGGCCTCACAGAGGAGACTTCTCAGGGCATAAGGCAACAGTGTGCAGCTGGAAAGCTAGAAAAGGTAGAGAGTGGGAAGATAACCCCAAAAGATACTTGGGCAGGGAACTAGTAGACAGAGTAGGATGGAATGACAAATCCTTCCTTTCACAGTATACCAAGGTAGATTTGACTCTGCCATCTCCTCATGTCATCACCTTTTAATCATGTTTTATAAAAAAAAAAAAAAGCCTCTAAAATAAATTACACCTCTTATCTCCAATTCCCCTATTTCTTTCTTGATTCCTTCTAATTTGAATTCTCATCTCATCATTCAACATAAATTATTCTCTACCTATTGTTATCTAATTTTCAAATTCCATAGTTTTTTCTCAATTCCAGTCTCATATCGACCCCATTTTCTTCTTTCCTTTTCCTTCTTTCTTGGCCACCACCCTCAGTTAGATTCTCACATCTTTTGTCTCCTAATTGAATTCCCAGATTACATACCCTCTCCCTTTCAATTCATCTTCCACTCAGTTGTCAAAATAATCTTTAAAGCGCAAATATGAATATGTGACTGCTCTACTCAGGAACCTTTGATGGCTCCTTTCTGCTTTTAAGATAAACTACACACTTTAGTGTGGCATTTAAATGCCTTCATCCTCTGACTCTAGTCTACCTTTCCTGATATCTAATTGATACAATTTATTTTTCAGTTAAACTGTCCTACTTGCTTTTTCCAGTACATGGCATTCTGTCTCCTACTTCTGTGACTTCACAGGTTGTCTTCCATGCCTAAAGTGCACTGCTTTCTCACCTTTGCCTCTTAGAATGCCTAGCTTTATTTGAAGCCCAGCTCAGATGCCACCTTCTATAGGAAGCCTTTCCTGATCTTCAAACTTGTTAACTTTCCTTGCCTCCTCAAATTATCATGCAAGTATTTATCTGTCTGAGTAGCTAGATAGTACGATGAAGAGAGCAGTGGACTTAGCATCAGGAAGGTTCACTTCATGAGTTCAAATCCAGTCTCAGACACTTACTAGCTGTGTGACTCTGGACAAGTCTTTTAGCCTTGTTTGTCTTGATTTCTCATCTGCAAAACATGCTGAGGGAAGTGGCAAACCACTCTAGCATCTCTGCCAAGAAAATCTCAAGTGGTGTCACAAAGAGTTGGACATGTCTGAAACAACAGAAAATGTATACCTATATTTTGTAAAACCTTAATAAAATATTGGTTCTTTAGAGAAGGTTTTATTTTCATTTTGTCTTTTTATTCCAAGAACCTGGCAGAATCACAAAAATCACAGAACTTGAGAATTGAAGAGACCTCAGTAGCCATTTAGTCCAATCCATTTCTACTATACTATGCCCAAGAGATTATACAGTCTGCTTGAAGATCTCCACTTCTCCCTCATATTAAGCTTGTAGTTCATTAAAACCCTCATAGGTCTATCACAGAATCTTGCATGTATTAAACATTTTGTTGAATAGGAAGACCAACCAATGGTAGCAAAGAATAGCAGCTCAGCAGAGACTCAGATATCACCAGAAGAAATGAGCAGTTCTGTAGTATCCATACTGTCATTTGCCTTGATCATTTGCATTTCCTTGCAGAGAATCTTACCATTCATGTGTGTTCATTAGTCACATGTGTTCCTCAAATGTTTTCCCTATGCCTTTGGTAGTATGACAACCTATAGGGGAATAAATCCTTTTGTGTGCTGCAGGTTGTATTGTATATTTTTAAATTGTACTGTGAAATTGTAAAAAAAAAAAAAATTCAATACTGTTTAATTAAATAGTTTTTTGTTGTTGTTTTGAACTAATGAATCATTCAGCTATTTTGAGAGACAATATAATGTATCAAAAGTACTGGATTCAGGATCAGAGGATTTAGGTTCTAATCCCACTTACAATTATATTCAATGAAGGGCCTTTGAAGCAAAGATTAAAAATTAATTGAAAACTAAATAATGATACTAAATAATATGTGGGTCAAAAAAGAAATTATTGAAACAATTAGTAATTTCACTAAAATATTGATAACAATGAGACAACATACAAAAATTCATATCTTTAAATAATTTCACCAATAGAAGAAAGAACAAACAAATGAATTAGGCATGCAACTAAAAATAAACCCTTGAAAACCACCAAATTAAAAAACTACATTCAACATAAAAATAGAAATCCTGAAAATCAAAAGGTTTATAATTTTATAATTATAATTTATAATTAATTACAAATTAATCAAATTGAAAGTTTAAAAAAACTGAGCTAATAAATAAAATTAGTAGTTAAAATTAAACAAAAAAGTAGAAAATCCATTAGCTAATTTGATTTAGAAAAATAAATAAGCAAAATCACCAGTATAAAAAATGAATTCATAGCCAATGAAGATGAAGTAAAAGCAACTATTCAGCTATTTTGCCCAAATATGCCATTAAAACTGGCGATCAAAATTAAAGATTATTGTTTACAAAAATATAAATTGCCCAGTATAACAGAACAGGGAATAAATATTTAAATAGCCTTATCTTCAAAAAAAAATTGAGCAAGTCATAAATGAACTACCAAAGAGAAAGGCTTCAATTTCAGACTGATTTACAAGTGAATTCTATGAAATATTTTTAAAAAAATTAATTTCAGTACCATATTAAGCATTTTTTAAAAATGGATAAAGAAGGAATTCTACCAAATTCCTCCTATCACACAAATATAGTATTGATAACTAAACTAGGGAGAGTCAAAACAGAGAAAGAAAACTATAGATCAATTTCTCTAGTGAATATTAATGTGAAAAATTTTAAATAAAATATTAGCTAGGAGACTACAGTAATATATCACAAAGACCATACATTATGACCAGGCTATATTTATGCCAGGAATGCAGGGCTAGTTCAATATTGGGAAAACTATGAACATAAATGACCATGTTAATAACAAAATCAACAAAAATCATGATTATTTCAATGGATGTAGAAAAAGCTTTGGATAAAACGCATTACCCATTACTGTTAAGAACCCTAGAAAACATAAGAATAAATAGAACTTTCCTTAAAATGATAAGTAGTATGTCCCTAAAATCAAGAGCAAGCACTATCTCTAATGGAGATAAGCTAGACGTTTTTCCAATTAGATCAATGGTAAATAGAGGATGCCCATTATCATTATTACTATTCAATCTTGTACTAGAAATGCTAGCTATTACAATAACACAAAAAAAAGACATTGAAACAATAAGCATAAGCAATGAAGCAATAAAACTATCACTTTTTGCAGGTGATATTATGGTTTACTTAAGGAACTTTAATTAACCAAAAACCCAATTAAAACAATTAACAACCTCAGCAAAGTTTCAGAGTATAATTTAAACCACCCAAAATCATCAACATTTCTGTATATTACTAAAAAAAAAAAAAAACCATCAGAAAGAGATAGAAAATTCTGTTTTAAATAACCATGGATAGTATACAAAACTTGGTAGTCTACCTGCCAACACACAGAAGAATTACATAAAAACAATAATAAAACTCTTTGCACTAATAAAAGCAGATCCAAATAATTGGAGAAATATTCATTGCTCATGGGTCAAGTCAATATAATAAGATTACCAAACTACATTAGTTAGTTTCTTTATTGAGTGCCATACCAATAAAAATTTCAAAGAATTACCTTACAGAGCTAGAAAAATAACAAATTTCATCTTGAAAAATAAAAAGTTAAGTAAAACCTGAGGAGACTTGTATGACTTGATGCATAGTGAAGTAAGCAGAACTCAGAGAACAATTTATACAGTAACAACAATATTGTAAAGATAATAAATTTTGAAAAACGTAATAATACTGAACAGCACAATGGACTGACCACAACTCCAAAGAACTCATGATGAAACATGTTATCCACCTCCAGAGACAGAACTAAAGGATACAGAATAGAAACTGAAGCATATATTTTCTTTTCTTTTCTTTTCTTTCTTTTTGTTGTGGCTAATGTGGGGATTTGTTTTTCATGACTATAAATATTTGTAAAAGGTTTTGCTTTTCTTGCCCTCTCAATAGGTGGGATTAGGGGAAAAGGGAAAGAGAAAAATCGGGAACTGAAAATAAAATAAAATCGAATTGAATCCACTTATAAATTATGTGATCTTAGGCAAGCTACTTAATTGTGTGGACCTCAGTTTTCTCAGCTGTAAAAAGAATGAGTTATTTTGGATGACTTCTTAGATCTCTTCTAACTACAAATATATGATCCTGAAATGACAGACAATAGTTTTGAGTAGCTTCTGATCTACAAAGTACCTCATTCACTCAAATCATAATTCAAAAGCCAATGTGTTTTCTTTTTCTAAAAATTGACTGTAAATCTTTATCATTATAATACCTATTAATTAAGGAAAGATTATAAACAGCTTAATATAGCATAAGTTTTTCTTAAATGAATTACATTTTAGATTATCATGAGTATGCCATGAATGTGCCGTAAGGAGGTTGTTATCTGCGTGATGTCATGGTCTTCTCTGAAAACGAAGGACGAATACAGACAGTTTGGGTTGTAAAAGAATACAGGAGGTGTGGGCTCTAGTTAAAGGACCATGAATGCACTGAGCAACAACAATTAAACACTAACTCCTGAGTTAGTAAATGTTTTGTTTTGCCTACATCTCAATTAATTATTGATTCAACCAAAGTTAAGTTTTCTACTGCTTTGAAGTGATCTATATATCACTAGAGAAGTGATCTCTTCCATCTTGATGTTTTTCATTCTAGTTGTTCATGGGGTACTGAGGTTGGCATTTATACTCCCTATTAAGGCAGCAGTTATTTACCAAGTTTCTGTATTAAGTGGCTACAGTAGTTCATAAGTGTAAATGTAAAAGTCTCTGCTGAAGTCTTCCTCTAATAGTTCACAATGGCATGGGTGTAACCCTACATTCTCAAAGAATAGATTATAAACTCTGAAAAGTGCTACCTAGATGGAAATCGTTTAAGTATAGTCCTGCTGGTGGCATTTATATCTGCCATGTGAGGACCTTCCTTCTAAGTTCAGAGATAATCAGTGTATTTGATTGCAAGGAGACAGATTTGCAATCACAGATACTCAAGAAATCATTGACGAAGGTATGGAAGGGATTGGGTCAATATTCATGTCCACAGTTCCCACACTATTTGAAAATGATAAAGGATAAAAAGAAACAGAGAATTTCATTTTTAGAAAGAATCTAAGAGGTCATATAAACAAAACCTCTCATTTTGTAATTTAGTAAGCTCAGACCCAGAGAAGGAAATGACTTGTCTAACATTACAGATAGTATTTTTTAAAAACAAATTGACATTCCTTACTTTTTAAATTCTGTTTGTCTTTCCCATCCTCCCCCCACCCACTCAGAAAGCAAGCAATATATCCATTATGTATGTGAAATCAAACTAATTATATTTCTATATTGCAAAAAAAAGCAAAAAGAAAAGTGAGAAAGTCACACTTCCATTTGCATTCAGAGATCATCAGCTCTCTCCCTGGAGGTTAATTGTATTTTTTCATCAGGAGTCCTTTGGAATTGTCTTGAACTACTGCATTGACCAGAATAGTCAAGTCTTTCATAGTCAATCATTACAAAAATTGCTGTTATTGTGCAAGATTATCACTCAATTCTTGTCACTTCACTTTGCATCAGTTCATATAGATCTAGCCATTTTTTCTGAAACTATACCCTCCATTATTTCTTATAGCATGATAGAATTCCATCAATGTCATATGCAACAGCTTCTTCAGCCATTCCCCAATTGATGAGCATTCCCTATATTTCCAAATCTTTGCCACCACAAGAAAAGCCGCTATGAACATTTTTGTACATAGAGGACCTTTTCCCTTTTCTTTGTTCTCTTTGTGATATAGACCCAGTAGTGGTATTACTGGGTCAAACAGTGTGCATAGTTTTATAGCCCTTGGGGACCAGTTCACTACTCCAGCAAATAGTTCATTAGTGTTGCTATTTCCCCTCATTCCATCCAGCATTTGTCATTTCTGCCAGGTGTGAGGAGGTACCGCAAGTTGTTTTATTTTGCATTTCTCTAGTTAGTAGTAATTTAGAGCATTTTCATATATGATTATAGATAGCTTTGATTTCTTCCTCTGAAAACTGCCTGTTCATATCCTTAAACTATTTCTCAATTGAGGAAAGGCATCTGTGTGTGTGTGTGTGTGTGTGTTTTAATTTGACTCAGTTCTCTATATATTTGAGAAATTAGATCTTTATCAGAGAAACTTCCTATACAATATTTTGATATTACTTGATTGTCTATGGTAGTTTCCCTGCTTAAATCTTTTTGTTTTTCCTCTTTTTACTTTGCTTGAGATCATGATTACTACCTCTGCCTTTTTTTAAACTCCTGCTAAAGTGTACTAGATTCTGCTCTAGCCTTTTATTTTAATTCTGTGTGTTTGTTTCAAGTGTACACAAAATATCGTTGGATTCTGGTTTCTAACCCATTTTGCTCTCTGCTTCTGTTTTGTGGGTTAACTCATTTAATTCACACTCACAGTTATGATTA
This sequence comes from Notamacropus eugenii, assembly GCF_028372415.1. Lineage (NCBI taxonomy): Eukaryota > Metazoa > Chordata > Mammalia > Diprotodontia > Macropodidae > Notamacropus > Notamacropus eugenii. The sequence continues at coordinate 385,726,343 of NC_092873.1, read as the reverse complement.
ATAACTGTATATTGCCCTTCATCCCATTTTCTTCTGTTTCTTCTCTCTCTCTCTCTCTCTCTCTCTCTCTCTCTCTCTCTCTCTCTCTCTCTCTCTCTCTCTCATTTTATCCTGTTCCTCCTCAAAAGTCCATTTTGTTTCTAACCACTGCCTCTCTTAATCCATCCTCCCTTTTATCAGTCCCTTTCCCTTTCTCTTATTCCTTCCCCTCCTATTTCCCTATTAGGTAAGATAGATTTCTATATCCAACTTAGTGTGTGTGTGTGTCATCCCTTTTTTGAACCAGTTCCAATAAGAGTGAAGTTCAAGCATTTCCCACTCCCCATTTCCCCCTCTACTATAAAAGCCCTTCCTGGCATACCTCTTTTATGCTAAAGTATTTCCCCTTTCTATATCTCTCTTCTCTTTTTTTCCCAGTGCATCCCTCTTTCTCATTGCTTTATTTTTTTTTTTGAGATCATTCCAATATAACCGACTCAAACCCATGCCATCTGTCTAAACTCCTTTTAACTGCCCTAGTAATGATACATTTCTTAGAATTTACATATATTATCTTCCCATGTAGGATTGTAAACACTTTAAATTTACTGGCACTATTTAAATGCTTATTCTCTTTTCTTCCCTCTCTCTTCTTAGACTATCTCTCTTTGACTTATTTTCCAGGTCACTTGTTTTTTATATTATATTTCCAAGATTTTCTTTATTCTTGTTCATTTTTATTTTGTTTTTACCATTTCTTGTCTTACTGAGTAGTTGATTTCTGTCTTGTTCGTGCTAATTTTAATGCATCCACTACAAAGGTGTCAGTTTCCCTGACTTTTCCATTCTGAATCTCTTTCATTTCTTGCAGTCCTTGTGGCCAGAACATACTATTCCTTCAGCAGCTTTAACTGAACTTGTGAGACTAATATCCTCCTCGAGGTTTGCCCCTAAGCATGTTTCAAACCAAGATATTTCTTCATGATATTTGGGGTTTTCCTTTGATCACTCATTTTACTATCTAGGCTGAGAACCTTGTACTTAGGTCAAACTAAACAATGGACTGTTAAGACCAGAACCAGCTTGGTCCTGGGTCAAACTAGCCCCTTCTTCAAGAGATTTCAGAGTTGCTCTAATGGTGGACTCTGCCAAAGAGTTCCAGAACTTTCTCCTGCTGCAGGCTCTAACTGGGTTTTTCCCCAACCTCCCCCTCCTGCTGCTGCTAAGATCAGAAAAGGAGTGCTACAATGGACCAACCTGGAGTCTACCCAAACTTGTCTATTCCAGGGTCTCCACAGGACTGTGGAGATCCTTCTGTAGTTTCTGCATTAGGTAAGCGAGTCGAGGTGATTTTTTCTTATTTCTTTCTATAGTGATACTTTTCTAAGCCCCACTCTATATGTTTGTGAGACATTGAACCCTCTTCTGCAACCTAGCATGCTACTATCTTCCCATTCTGCTCTATTATCACTACAACTGTCACTTCCAGGCACTACAGAAAGGAAGGACATTGCCCTAGACAATTGCTTAAGTTCCTTCTATCTTTAATAGCCTAAAAATATTTCTCAACTTTCAACGTCTAATTTATCTTACTTCCTCCATCAATCTTTCTTAGCATGTTCATTGTTTTTTTGAGCTCCTATATACGCAATTGACTATATCACTCCTTTATCATATATTACTCAATAAAGTCTAACAGTTTGCTTCTTATATGTGAAAATGTTATCAGCATTCTTTTTTTCTTTTATTTTAGACTCAAACACCAGAATATAAACACAGAATAGAGGAAAAAACATACCATAAACTTATATATTGAAACTTAAATACAAAGTAAGAAAAGAAAAAAAAGCATGTCATGTGCATAGCAGAACATAAGAGAGAATTCAAAATATATAACCATAAATTTCCAATTCAAGAAAGCCTCTAAGATAAATACTACACTTTTTGTTGAGAGCTGTCCTTCTTTTCTTTGCTACCTTGTCAGTTTTCATTTATTCTCTGCTCTTTTTACTTTGTTCTTTCTTTAATTTACTTTGCTTTCTTTCTTTACTGTTGACCTTCTTTGTCCTTCCTGTACATTACCCCCTGTCCCTGCAAGCTAAAATTAACTGTGGATATATATATACATACACACACACATGCATGTATGTATGTATGTGCATATACACACATATATAATAGATATATAGAATATACTTTCCTAAACAAATTCTACTTCTAATCTTTGTTTTTATGTTTATGCTTATCTCTTGTTTCCTATTCATCCTGACTCCTCTACTTTATTTCTACCAGTTACCTTGTTCTCATATTACTAAGGATCCCTCTCTTATCCTCCCATTTGCATTGATCTAAGCACCCTTCTATAACCCCCTCTAACCTATTTCCTCATCCTTGCCTCTAAAGATCCCTCCCTTGTCTTCTCCCCCCTCCCTACCTCCTTACCATTTTATTTCTTCTGAATTTAGAAGACCTTTATACTCTTCTAAATATATGTATTGTTCCCTTTTAAATCTACTGTCAATGAAAGTAGGTTATCAGAACTACCAACTCTCCTCCTCCATCTAATTCCTCTGCATCAATTCTTCCTCTTGTACCTCATTTGTATAAAATAACTATTCTTTTTAGCTGTTCCTAAATGGTTTTACTTTCTAAAATTACATCATACTCAGGTCTACTCCAATCTTTCTTACAAACTACCCAACTGCTAATGACAATTTTAGACATATATACATTTTACATATATAAAACAAATGATCTGTAGTTATTGAATCCCTTGTAATCGGTCTTTAGTATGTACCTTATGTTTCTCTTGACTCTTGTATGTTGAATCATCTATTAAGTTCAGGTTTTTATGTAAACAAAGTCTTGAAAGTCTGACAGTTATTCATATGTGCATTTTTTTTCATTCAGGATTATGCTTAACTTTGCTGGGTGTGATATTTTCTGCCAGAGCCCCAGTTCTTTTGCTCTTTCATATAAAATGTTCCAAGACCTGCAGTTCTTTAGCATCTCTACTGATAGGCCTTTTGTGATTCTATTTGTGGCACCATCATAATTAAATTGATTTTTCCTTGTAGTTTTTAATATTTTATCCTTGAGTTGGGGGTTTTAGAATTTGACTGTAATAATCCTATGAGTTTTCCTCCTTAGATCTCTTTCAAGTCATGTTTGATGGATTTTTTCTATTTCTATTTCCCCCTCTTTCCCCTTGTTTTAATGCTTCAAAACAATTTTCTTTAATTATTTCTTATATGAAGATTCTTTTTTATCACAGTTTACAGATGGTCTGATTATTCTTATGTCTTCTCTTCTTGATCTGTTCTCCAGATCAGTTGTTTTTCTGATAAGATGCTTCACTTTCTCTTCTGTTTTTTAAGTCTTCATATTTTGTTTACTTATTTCTTGATCTCTTAGAACTTCACTGGCTTCACCTTGTCCAATTCTAATTTTCAAGGTGTCATTTTCTTAAGATTCTGGATCTCTTTTTCTAATTGGTTGACTTTCTTTTCATAATCTTCTTGTTTTTCTTGGATTAGTCTTATTTTTTTTTTTTTAGTTTTTCCTCCAACTCTCTCATTTGATTTTTAAAGTCAACCAAGAATCACTTGCCCAGCAAAATTAAGCATAATAAATCAAGGGAAAATGAAATAGAAGGATCTCAATAAGGAGAAGGCCAGAATTAAACCAAAATTTTAACCTCCAATATCAACATCCAAGAGAAGAATAAACTGGTAGAAAGGAAAAAGAAAACATAAGGGATTCAAGCGAGCTAAATGATTTACATCTCTGCAAGGAAAAATGATACTTGAAATTCTTTAGAATTGTATCACTAAAAGTACAGTTAGAAGAAATATGCATAGAGAGAGGAAAGAGGTAAAAGGTGAATTTGAGGAAACGACAAAGAAATTTGAAGGGATGAGAAAGAGAAGTACAATGGGTGCAGAAGGAAGGGAGAGATAGAAGAGGATAAATTCTTTCACATGAAAAGGTGTGAAAGACCTATTACAGTGGAGGGAGAAATGGGAGGGTGGGGAATGAGCATTGCTTGAACCTTACTCTCATCAGCATTGGCTCAAAAAGGGAATAATACACACAATCAGTTAAATATAGAAATCTGTCTTACCCAACAGGGAAGAAGGAGGGGAGGAGATCAAGAGGACTAGAGGGACTGAAAAAAGGGAGAACAGATCAGGGACAAACAGAAATAAAGCACTGGTGAGGAGGGAAAAGGTGAAAGGAGAGAGGACAAACAGAAGGAAGAATAGGATAGAGGGTTCTTGTGATCTGTTTCTTCTTTTGATCTGATTCTTCTTTCACAACTGTGACTAATATGGAAATATTTTTACATTGTAGCATGTATAAACTATATCAAACTACCTACCATTTTCAGAAGAAGGAGGGAGGGAGGGAACGAGGAAGGGAGGAAAAGAGAAAAATCTGAAACTCAAAATCTTGTGAAAATGAATGCTAAAAATTTTCTTGACATATAACTGGAGAAAAATAAAATACTCTTTTAAAAAATCAAAAATAGGTCTAATTAAAAGAGATAAGGAAGGAAACTATGTCTTGCTAAAAGGTGCCATAGATAATGAAGTAATATCAATACTAAACATTTATGCACCAAGTGGTAGAGTATCCAAATTCTTAAAGGCAAAGTTAAGCAAATTATAGGCTCATGGATAGAGAGCATCCCAAAATGTAAAATAGATAATTTTGATTATATCAAATTAAAAAGCTTTTGCACAAACAAAACCAATGCAGCCAAGACTAGAAGGAAAGCGGAAGGTTGGGAAACAATCTTTACAGCAAGTATTTCTGATAGAGGCTTCATTTCTTAAATACAGATTTGAATTTATAAGAATACAAGCTACTGCTCAATTGGTAACTGGTCAAAGGATATGAACAGGAAGTTTTAAGATAAAGAAATCAAAGATATCTACAGGCATATGAAGAAGTGCTCTAAATCACTTTTGATTACACAAATGCAAATTAAAACAACTATGAGGTACCACCTCAAACTTATCAAATTGGCTAATATGAAAAAAAAGAAAATGATAAATGTTGGAGAGGATGTGTGAAAATTGGGAAAATGATGCACTGCTAGTGGAGGTGTGAACTGACCCAATCATTCTGGAGAACAAATTGGAAGTATGTCCAAAGGGTTATAAAAATGTGTACTCTTTGACCCAGTAATACCACTTCTAAATCTGTATCCCAAAGAGATCATAAAAATGGGAAAAGGACCCATATGTAAAAAAAAAATATTTATAGCAGCTCTTTTTGGAGTGGCCAAGAATTGGAAATTGAGAGAATGCCCATCAATTGGGGAATGGCTAAATAAGCTGTAGTATATGAATGTAATGGAATATTATTGTTCCAAAAGAAATGATGACTTCAGAAAAACCTGAAAAGACTTACGTGAACTTAAGTTGAGTGAAGTGAGCAGTACCAGGAGAGCATTGTGCACAGTAACAGCAACATTGTATAATGATCAACTTTGATGGGCTTAACTCTTCTCAGAAATACAAGGATCCAAGACAAATCCAAAAAATTCATGATGGAAAATGCTCTCCACATTTGGAGAAAAAACTATGGAGTCTGAATGCAGATCAAAGCATACTATTCTCAATCTCTCTCTCTCTCTCTCTCTCTCTCTCTCTCTCTCTCTTTCTCTCTCTCTCTCTGTCTCTCTCTCTCTTTAACTCTTTCTCTGTGGTTTCTTTTTTTCTCATGGTTTTCCCCTTTGGTTCTAGTTCTTCTTTACAACATGACTAATGTGGACATATGTTTGATATGATTGTATGTGTATAACCTATATCAAATTGCATGCCATCTCAGGAAGGGGAAGCAGAGAGAGGGGGAGAAAATTTAGAACTCAAAATCTTATAGAAATGAGTGTTCAAAACAAAAAACAAATAAAGAAATAATTGTTTTAAAGAACACCTTTGAGCAGCCAAGTCATTTTGACTATTACAATAATATTATTAAATATTAAATCTTATATTATATCTATATAATTATAGATATTTTCTATATATCATATATAGATAATTATATATCTATAAGTTATAATATCTTATAATAGATATAATTCACATTATATAGTATACATTATATATTGTAATATAATTTATGATATATAATCATAATGCCAAAATTAAAAAAGGACCTATGAAGGAAGATTCTATCTGCATCCAGAGAAAGAACTGATACATGGAAATATGTATAGTATGGATGTACAAATACATGTATATATACTTATATACATATATATGCATATATGTGTGTATATACCCATATTCATGTCTAATGGTAGCCTTCTCTAGGGCAGGGGTTGAGGGAAGGGGTGGGGGGGAAAGAAAGTTACATGATAATTTTATTATATACTTAAAAGGGAAAGCAAGTTGTACAGAATAGATTTGTAGTTTATGCAATCCTGGTTTTTTTCCTATTCTACTTTGTTATGGAAATGATTGTTTTATTTCTTAAATTCAGAATAAAAACAAACAATAATAAATTTTTTAAGGAATTCTAGAGTCTCCTTTCTCAACAGAAGATTCACCATTCCTTACTTTTTGCTAAGTTAGAGTAACTACATGCAAATTATTTCTTTACTGTCTCAGGTTACAGATAAGATGCCCCCAATCATCACCTTTTCCTGAGCTTTTTTGATGCTGGGTATAATCACATTCACCTTGTTTCATTTGTCCTTTCAATTTCCATCATGTCTGTTTGTGACTGACCAAGCAAACTATCTATAAACTTTGATAACCTTCTAAAAGGCACTGGAAACATTGGAAGAGGGTAATGAGGTGATAGACTCTCATCATATCCCTGACATAACAGAAAAGTTTTGGCTCCTTTTTTAACATCATACATATACTTTAAAATAAACCTAATTCAAATGAAATAATATGTAAAAAATACTTTGTAAGCCTTAAAGTGCTGGAGTAAGTCTTGTGATTTATTATTATTGTTATTGTTTTTATCATCTATGAATAACCACCCAAGAGCAACCAAAAGCCCCACCAACTCTCTTTCCTTTCCTGCAACTATCACTTGTTTTTTTTTCCTTTTTTTGTCTATACCTCTTTTTGCCTACTTTTCTCAGTTCCCCACTTTTTTTCACCTTGCATCTAAGCAAATACAAAGCTTTTGCTTTGTCTGAGATCACAATGGCTACTTCTGTTTTGTTTTGTTTTTTGTTTGCTTCAGCTGAAGCATAATAGATTCTGCTCTAGCCATTTACCTTTATTCTGTGTGTGTCTCTCTGCTTCAGGTGTTTCTTGTAAACAACATATTGTAAAATTCAATCCACTAAGTTATCTGCTTTCATTTTATGGGAGGGTTCATCCCATTCACATTCATAGTTATAATTACTGTTTGTTTCCCTCCATCCTATTTTCCCTCTATTTGTATTTTTCTCTCTCTCTCCTTTCACCCTGTCCCTCCTCACTAGTGTTTTGCTTCTGACCACCCCCTACCTCAATCTTTCCTCCCTTCTGTCATTCCCCCAGTTCTTCTTTTTTCCATCTCTCCTATTTCTGCATAGTGTAAGTTAAGTATTTATACCCAACTGAATGTGTATGTTATTCTCTCTTTGAGCCAAATCTAATGAGAGTAGGATCGGTGTTCACCCCCTCCACTCTTTCCTTCAACTGCAATATAACTTTTGCCCCTCAGTTTACCTCCTTATGACTTCTCCTTCCTTCTCACAGAACAATCCTTTTTTTCACCCCTTAATTTTTTTATATCATCACCTTAATTTTTTATATCATCACATCAAAGCCAACTTATACTGTACCCTCTGTCTATACAAATACTCTTTCTGATAGCCCTAACAGAGATAAGTTTCTTAATACAAATATCATCTTCCTTTGTAGGCATGTAAATAGTTTAACCTAACATGGTGGTTGTTTTCTTCTTTCCTGTTTACCTTTTAATATTTCCATTAAGTCATATTTGGAAATTGAATTTTCTGTTCAGCTCTGATCATATCATCAGAAAAGTTCAAAAGTCCCTCATTTCATTGAATCTCTATTTCCACCCTGAAATTTCAACTTTGAAATTTTGAAAATTTGATTTTGCTGGGTAGTTGATTCTTAGTTGTAATCCAAGCTCCTTTGCCTTCTGAGATATCATATTCTAAGCCCTCTAATCCCTTAATGCTTATGTTGCTAAGTCTTGTGTGATCCTGACTGTGGCTCCTTGATATTTGAATTGTTTCTTTCTGGCTGTTTGCAATATTTTCTCCTTGACCTGAGAGTTCTGGAATTTAGCTATAATGTTCCCTGGAATTTTTATTTTGAGATCTCCTATAGGAGGTGATCAGTGGATTCTTTCAATTGCTATTTTACTTTCTGGTTCTAGGATATCAGTGCAGTTTTTCTCAATAATTTCTTGAAAGCTACTGTCCAGGCTCCTTTTTTTATCATAGCTTTCAGGTAGCCAAATAATTTTTGAATTATCTCTCCTGGATCTATTTCCCAGGTCAGTTGTTTTTCCATTGGGGTATTTTGCATTTTCTTCTATTTTTTCATTCTTTTGATTTTTTATGATTGCTCTTTGGTGTCTTATTGAGTCATTAACTTCCACTTGTTCAATTCTAATTTTTAAGGAATTATTTTCTTCAATTAGCTTTTGTATCTCCTTTTCCATTTGGCCAATTCTACTTTTTAAAGAATTATTTTCTTTTACCAAGTCATCGACTTTTTTTCATGATTCTCTTGCATCACTCTTACTTCTTTTCTCAGTTTTTCTCCACCTCTTTTATTTGATTTTTAAAATCCTGTTTGAACTCTTCCAAAAGAACTTTTGGGGCTTGATGTCAATTCACATTCATCTTTGAGGCTCTGCATGCAGGCGTTTTGACACTGAGTTTGGGTTTTCATCTTCCCTGATCTTCTGTATGGTGAGAGCTCTTTGGGGGGTTTGGCTCATTTTCTGGGTAATTTTGTGACCTTTAAAGTTGAGCATTGCTCCTGTGGCATAGGGGACACAATCCCAAGCTTCTTGGACTGGAGGTCAGGGGCCTGGTCACTGAATTTCTGGGCCAGGGTCTCTGGGGTTGGTGGTTTGCTTTCTATGCTGGGGCTGGAGGCCTCACAGCTGGTCTGGTGCACCATGGACCTGCTGAGCCTGGACTGTGTGACTTTATTTGACTTTTGTTTCAAAAACTTCTTGCCCCATAGACCTCCTATATCCTTCTGCATTATGGCCATCAGTCTTCTCATTATCCTGATGGCTCTTGTCTCTAAACACTTCAGTACATCAATATTCTTCCTATACTACATTAAAATAAAACTTCTACTTTGGGGATGTTTAGTCTGGAAGGCGTAAAGATCACTGTAAATGGCAACTGATCAAACCTGAAAAGGGCTGCATGCAGGGCTGTTCTGTTTCACAGTGAGCCAAAGGCAGGAGAAAATCCCTAGTTTAAAGCCACAAGTGGTGTCAGTGGGAAGGGAAGCAGACATGTCATTCTCATAGGTCCAAAGGGAGTTCCCAAAGAGCTCGCTGGGGATTTACATTAGCTGGGAAGCCTTGGCTGCACAGCAGTCTTTATTCCTGAAGCTCTTGAACCCCAGTCTTTTTCTGTCTTCCCCATTCAACCACTCCAGGCTCTCAATAAAGACTTTTCCTTTAGTCATGGAAGCAACTACCAGTGGCCACACAGTGCCTTTGATCTAAGAAAGTGCCTACTCTATCTAAACAAGAGATGGGAGAAGTGGGCATAGAGGTGGCCCCCAAAGGGGCTACGTTCCTGGCACCCTAAATTGGAACTCTGAATGTATTTTTCCATGGAAACATTGTTATAACTGGGGATTGGGTTTTAAAGCAGTATTAGTAAAATTCTGTAGTTCAACTTTCTTTTGAATTGAATGGACTTCTGTGTGTCAGCTTGGGAACCTTTCTTTTTGTCAATTAATAAACATACATTAAGGAACTATTGTGCAGAGCTCTGTAGTAGCCTCAAGGGAAGATACAAAATTTAATTAAGACATAGTTACTGACCTTATGGAGCTTATAGCCTAGTAAAAGGATAAGACACAAATCTAAATAACTTTGATACATATGCTAAGTCTTATTTTATTGTTCAGTCATTTCAGTTGTGCCTGAGTCGTTATGACCCCATCTGGGGTTTTCTTGGCAAAGATATTGGAGTGGTTTGCCACTTTCTTCTCCAACTCATTTTACAGATGAGGAAACTGGGTCAAATAAGGCTGTGACTTGCCCAGGGTCACACAGTTAGTAAGTGTCTGAGGCCAGATTAGAACTCAGGTCTTCCTGACTCCAGGCCCAGTGCTCTATTCATTGTTCCACCTACCTAGTTAGCAACAAAAAAAAATCTGGATTCTCCAACCTGCTTCAGTATTCAATCTCGTGATAGGTTGTTTTGGTCAAAACATATGAAGAAAATCCAGTCTCACATAGATATCTAGTTGGAAAAAGGAGGAGTATTTTAATAAACAAATACTGTTTTACTATTATTATAAAAATAGTTTGGACCTGACAGATTTCTTGAAACAGTCTCAGGGACTCCCAGGGGTCCTCAGATCACATTTTCAGAACCACTGCCATAACAAATGAAATTTTTGTTGGTTTTAACAGAAAGGCAAAGACTTTTTATTGATGTGTAGCTATCTCTATTGACTATGTCCAGTCAGATCATTGACTCATCAGAGCAAAGATCAGAATTTGTTTTTTAAAAAGTTGAAAGTACAATTAAAACAATTGAAATTCGAATTATTTAAGTAAGAATATAAAAAAGTCAAGGACTGGATAAAATTAGCATAATATCACCTGCAAACATTATTTGGAGGATTTTCAAGATCTCCTACTCTAGATCCTACAATACTGTCACCTCTGGGACTATTACTAACGTTCTTTAGCACATGTAGCTATTGCTTAGATTTCATTTTCATGATGTGTCATATTACTTTTTTTTAAAAAGGGAAGTAAGGGAGCTGCCCATCATTGGCTCTTTCATTGCTTCCTATCAGAGGATTAGGACCTTATAAGAACATGACCAAACTCTACCTCTGGCTGTTGCTCTTCTGCCTGCTCACAGGTAAGTGTTAGCCGTTATCAGCTCCCTCTCTGGCTTCTGTGATAGGCTTCCATACACATACACTGAACCCCATACAGTCTCTAGTGGTTTAGAGCTGGGCCGGTAGTTTCCTTTTAGAGTGTGCTTTTTAACTGAAATGCTTACCACCATGGTTTTCCTTCCTCTTGAAATATTAAGGGACTGAACTGGCCACCAATGTGAGGCAAGAGGAAAGAATGCACACAATCTTGTGCCTTTTCCTACTTTGAAGAGGTCTTTTTTTAAAAATTCACTTGCATTCAAAACGATCTTTATCTCTAGGCAAATGATGGTGCAGCTGGAAAAGCTGGGCTTGGCAGAAAGCCCTGATTCAAATCTAGCCTCAAGCACTCACTAGCTGTGTGACCCTGGGCATGTCATTTATCCTTAGCTCTTAAATGGGGATAATAATAGCACCTACTTCACAGGGTTGTTGTGAGGATTAAATGAGATAATATTTGCTAAAAGCTATTAACACAGTGCCTGGGACATAGTAGACATTAAATAAATACATATCCCCTTCTCTTCTTTGGTCCCAACTTCCTCAATTGTAAAATGAGTCAATTAGGTATCCCTTCTAATTTTAACATTCTATGATTTTAGAATTCTAGAAGATATCTCTTAGCTAGGCATCTGATCCCAACAAAAGTCCTGAAAGGTATGCAAAACATGTGCTATTATTCCCATTTTATAGACTGATCAACTAACAAGTATTTATTAAATATTTGTGTGGAAAGCACTGTGCAAACACACACATACATACACACACACACACACACACACACACACACACACACACACACACACACTAGTGTCCTACAACCTCTCAGTGTTTTCAAGAAAAAAACCAGAATTATTAGCCACATAGAAGTGTTAAGGACTGCACCTCTTTTGTTCCAGCAGTGAGTGGGGCCATCACAGATACTGGAGGAAGTTATGTTTACAATCCTGGAATCTCTTTATCTTTTTTTCATTTTCTCTACTATCCTCTTGTTCTTTACTTCCCTTCTTTGGGCTCCTGTCCAGTACTCAATATATTGGGTTTGGGTTCTGGCAAAATGTACCCTGGGTTGGTCTTTTAAGGATGTGGGGAGGCCATTTGTCTTCTTTACCAGTTGAAGTCTAGGAAGACAAGCCTGGGAGGGAATTAAGTCAGAAATTATGTCTAGACTCCTACTGCCTATGAAGAATACTCAGTTTGCCAGATAGTTAATAAACATTTATTAACACTTACTGAGTTTTTTTTTTAACAGTTTATAACAGATAAAGTAATTCAGACTTTTGGTCAGGTGATACATCTTTTTAAAGCATTTACAATATGGACTACAAAAGAATTTTTTTTTTAAAACATTAACCAACTGAGACACAGATAATATTTATGTTGCTAACTTCACAAGCTCTTGACCTAATGGTCTCCACAGTATTGCTAAGAATTAAAGGACTCTAACTTAATGTTGTTGGTCTGAAGTCCTATGCCTAATCATTTAATTTTAGACAACCTCGGATGTTCCCCTACCCATAATCTATAATTGAATAGATTTAGCATTAAGCTTACAAACCTTTTGATTATAGGAAATTGCCACCAATAGTTAGGATATTGCAGGGATACAATATCCCCCCTATCTCATGTCAATTCCAGGCAGGATTAGATTATCCACTTGCATTCAGTCAGGCTTAAAGTCTACCAGGAGTCAGTGGGGGCTTACTGAGTTCTTGACCTAGTGTCTGGTTTGTTTTGGTAACAGTGGAGACAGAGGGGAGTAAATTTTTATATCATTTTAATTTTATAAGTTACATTATTTTAATTTATTAAGGTCTTTGCATTTTTCATCCTTGAGACTGCATCGCTACACAGCGCTAACTTTGGTATGGCCCAGAGTAGCAGTGGTCTGTCTACATAGTCACCATTAAGCACAACTATTCAAGTTCTCCTAATGTACACAAGCTGTGTATATATTGTAGTGAAGGGATGAATCAGGTTCTAACTCAATTCAATCCATTTCAATGAATATAAATCAAGCAGCTACTGTGTACAAGGATCTATGCTAAGTGCTGAAGATATATTCAGTCAACAAACATTTATTGTGTGTAGACATTTAATAGTGAGCAATGCATCTAGAGCTGAACAAAAGGCAAAAATGAAATCATCTCTAATCTCAAAGAATTTACATTCTACTGGACCTTGAAAAGGAGTGTTCTATCACTAATGCACTCCTGAAAGTCAAATTTTCTTTTCAGCTCTGGTCTTTTCATCAAGAATGCTTGAAAGTCCCCAATTTCATTGAAAGACTATCTTTTCCCCTGAAGTATTATACTCAGTTTTGTGGGTAGGTGATTCTTGGTTTTAGTCCTAGTTCCTTTGACTTCTGGAATATCCTATTCCATGCCCTTCAATCCCTTAATGTAGAAGCTGCTAGATCTTGTGTAATCCTGATTGTATTTCCACAATACTTGAATTGTTTCTTTCTAGCTGCTTGAAATATTTTCTCCTTGACCTGGGAACTCTGGAATTTGCTCACAATATTCCTAGGAGTCTCTCTTTTTGGATCTCTTTCAGATGGTGATCTGTGGATTCCTTGAATACTTATTTTGCCCTCTGGTTCTAGAATCTCAGGGCAGTTTTCCTTGATAATTTCATGAAAGATGATGTCTAGGCTTTTTTTTTTATCATGGCTTTCAGGTAGTCCCATAATTTTTAAATTGTCTCTCCTGGATCTATTTTCCAGGTCACTTGTTTTTCCAATGAGATATTTCACATTATTTTCCATTTGTTCATTCTTTTGGTTTTGTTTTGTGATTTCTTGGTGTCTCATAAAGTCATTAGCCTCCATCTGTTCCATTCTAATTTTGAAAGAACTATTTTCTTCAGTGAGCTTTTGAACCTCCTTTTCCATTTGGCTAATTCTGCTTTTGAAAGCATTCTTCTCCTCATTGGCTTTTTGAACCTCTTTTGCCAATTGAGTTAGCCTATTTTTCAAGGTGTTATTTTCTTCAGCATTTTTTGGGTCTCCTTTAGCAAGGTGTTGACTGCTTTTCATGCTTTTCTTTCATCTCTCTCATTTCTCTTCCCAGTTTTTCCTCCACCTCTCTTACTTGATTTTCAAAATCCTTTTTGAGCTCTTCCATGGCCTGAGCCCATGGTATATTTATTTTGGATGTGTGGGATACAGAAGCATTGACTTCTGTGTCTTTCCCTGATGGTAAGCATTGCTCTTCCTCATCTGAAAGGAAGGGAGGAATTATCTGTTCACCAAGAAAGTAACCTTCTATAGTCATTTTTTTTCCTTTTTCTGGGCATTTTCCCAGCAAGTGACTTGACTTCTGAGTATTCTCTTCACACCCACTTTGCCTCCAGATCTGCCCAGCTAGTGCTTGGGGTCTGAGATTCAAATGCTGCTTCCCAGACTCAGGGCTTTGGGCAGGGGTGGGGCTGCTATTCAGTGTGAGATTAAGTTCAGGTGCTCAGGTGGGGGCAGGGCCGCCTCACGGGCTCATTTCCCTCAGGGGGTTTATGCAAACACCTTCAACAATGGATCCTGGCTCCTGCCTGCTCTGGGAGACCCTGTTTGCTGCCACCCCACTGCTCCCTCCCAAGGGGGCCTGAGTTATGGGGACACCCCACTCCCCTCTCAACCAGCCAAAAAGACCCTCTCACCAACCCTTGTCACCTGTGGGTGGAGGGACCGGCGGCCACTGGAGATTCTGTCCCTGAAGCCTGCTCGGATCTGCTCCTCTCAATGCTGCATGGCCGAGGCAGGGCTGGGCTCTGCTCTGGGTCCGGTGGGCGATGGACCTTTCGCATCAGGTTTTCAGGTCTCTCTGGAACAGAAATCTCGTCTGCTCTCTTGTTCTGTGGCTTCTGCTGCTCCAGAATTTATTGGGAGTTCTTCTTTACAGATATTTTATGGGCTGTGGGTTTGGAGCTAGTATATGCATGTCTTTCTACTCTGCCATCTTGGCTCCTCCTAATGCACTCTTAATGGAGCTGTGAACTGGTACAGACTTTCTGGAGAACAATTGGGAACTATACTCAAAGGGCAATAAAACTGTACATATCCTTTGACCCAGCATTCTGCTACTAGATCTATATCCCAAAAAAATCCAAGGAAAAAGAAAAGGATCTATATGTACAAAGATATTTACAGCAGCTTCTTTTGTGGTAGCAATGAATTAGAAGTTGAGGGGATGCCCATCCATGAGCTAGTGGTTGAACAAGTTGTATATGTCATATTATTGTCTTATAAGAAATGACAACCAAGATGGTTTCAGAAAAACCTGAAAAGACGTTTATGAATTGATACAAAGTGAAGAGAGTAGAACAAGGAGATCATTGCACAATAGTTATAGCAATATTTTAACAATGATGAACTTTGAAAGAGATGGCTACTCTAATCAATGCAATGATCCCAGATAATTCTAAAGGACTCACAATGAAAAATGCTATCCATCTCCAGAGAGAGAACTGATGAACTTTGAATGCAAATTGAATTATTTTTTCACTTTATTTTTTCTTGCCTTATTTATTTTGAGGCAATATTTTGCATGATTGTGTAGCTGAGATCATATTTTTTTTTGCCTTCTCAGTGGGTGCAGGAGGGAAAAGAGAAAGGGGGAGAATTCAGAACTCAAAAAAAATTTTTTAATGAATGTTATAAATAAATAAATAATTTCTAATGAAAGAAAAAGAGTATTCCTGAAAAGCAAGTAGATACTATACACAAGTACCTCAGGCCCTTAAGATTTCAGTCCAGGATAGCAGGCACAGAACAGGAGAGGAGTATATATAAAGAATATATGTGTTTCAAGAGCTGGTTTTTCCACTCAGATCGATGCAATGAGTGGACAGTGCCCAAATTCCTTGCTATTGTTCCCTGTTCCCTTCCCCACAGTCCTGTGAAATATAAGGCAACCTGGGTTGGGGATAGGAGTGAAGGAAGGGAAATCTTGAAGCACTTAGCTCTCAATAAGCTGCAGTACTCCTGGCAAAAAAGGCTACAGCAAGATCATAGCAATATCTTCAGAAAAGAAGCAGAGGGCAAAATGGAAGGTTCACTGAATTTAGAGTCAGATTTCAATCCAGACTAGGAGTTCCATGACCTTGGACAGTTCATATCCCATCTCTTACCACACCTTTCTCACTTATCAAATAAGACAACTGTACAAGGTGATTTTTTTTTTTTAAGATCCATTCCTGTTCTCATCATTTAGATCCTATGTTAGATATACACTAGCTGCAATGACTTTCAGTCTCACAGAGCCATAATCTCAGCTGGGTACTGAAGGATCCTTGGAGAGAACCGGAATGCTGCCCTGTGCAAGCAACAAACAGCCTTGACTCAGATTTTTCTTAGTACTGAAATTCTGTACTAAGTGGCTCCCCAACATAATCATAGTTCACATGTATCAAGTTCTTTACACTTTATAAACAACCAGGTGTGAGGGGCGCTCTGGACCTGGGCCCCCTGGGTGTATAGGAGACGCCCAAGAGTCTGGACCTGCTGACGTGGCTTTGCCACGGAGGCACTGCTGACGCGGCATTGCCACGCTGGCACTGGGGCGGCTCTACTGGACTGGGCTGGGCTCCGCCCTCAGGGAGGAACTGGGGAGGGGCTTACCCGGAATAGGAGGGCGAGTTCTGGGTGATTTAAGGCACAACACGGAAGGGGACGGGGGGATTTCTTGCTGACCGTCAGGTAATAAAGCTGCTCTTACCCACCTCCGGTGTTCTGCCTAGTGATTCTCCCCTCGACCCCCCGAGGGGAGCCAGAGACGTCTGAAGACCCTTGGGCAGGGTGAGTTGATGCGGTAATTAGGGCTCCACCCCTAACAACCAGGGGAAATAGGAAATGCAAAAATTATTATCCTTATTTTACAAATCAGGAAATTGAGGTGAAGTGACTTGACCAAAGCCACCCAGCCAGTAAGCAGAAGAATTAGAACCCAAACTTTTGAACTACAACTCCGTGCTTTTTTTTTTTACAGTAAGTTGCCATTTGGAAATATTGGTTTTTTATTGTTCATTTTCTAAAGGACCAATGACAACATGGGATGATGTCTTCACTTGTGTGTGAATTAGATGGAAGTGAGGCAGAGTTGCACAAAGTCATCAGCCTTACTCTCTCTCCCAGTCTCTCTCTCATGAACTTCCTTCTTATCATGTAAGTAATTAGAAAGGGATCCCATCCCAATACATTAAATTTTCATTATTTAATGAAACATATACTTCAGTTACTTTTACTTAGCTCTGTTTATAAATAATTATTAAAATTACTATATAAATAATTTAATATGTTGAATTAACAACAAAGATAAACACATAATAATTCACAATATTTTGGTTATGACCAGCATCATAGCCCATCACCTCGAAGCTTCAGTGACTGAATCCTCCTCACTTTGAAAATTCTATCTCAAATCATTCAACTCCCTTCAGATAACAATGAAAGTCTATTCAACATATTGTTCCCATTTCTCCACAGAAATAATCCTTTCTCTTTGCCTTCTTTTCAGGAATTGTAGGAAACATTTTTTTTGAGGTCCTCTAAAGTTCTTCATAAGGCTCTCTTTATAACAATACATTTCAAATAGTTCCAGCATGGAAGAAATTTCTCCTCACCACTTTCCTGTGTCTTCTCCACAGATTTTCATAGACATTTCATAGACACAGACACACTATTTCCCTTCTCCTCACTTCATGGATATTAACTTTTTCAACTGACTCATTCTGTTTCCAGAGTCTCCACAGACTCTTCACAGATCCTCAAGGATTACAGATAAAACAGATATCTTTTTTTCTGACTCCATAGGAAGAGGCATTTAACATTAAATCATTTTCTCAAATTCCATTTTATAGATTCGCATGACAAATAGGTAAAATGTAATCATTTCTCTGATCCATAGCCAATTTCTCAAGTGAATTTCAGCCTTCCAGGCTTAATGCTTTTTCTCACCATTCTACATGAATCTAATCATTCTCCTGTTGCTCTTAAAGTTCCAATAACAATATTTGGAGTCTGTGAAAGATGCTTTTGAAAGAGATTTTCACTGAGAATATCACTTTGGTTGTGATTCAGTTGCTCTTGTGAGATATCTACTTGTCACTGAACAGGAATTAAACACTGAGTGGCAATGTCTTTGATAACATTTGGCAGACTGCTTGAAGAAGTATAACAAACTGAATCCTAGAATAGTTTTCTACAATTTGATCCTGGTTGAATGAATGAATGACCCCTCCAGAAGTAGTGAATAAATGAACATGCAGGGAAGTTTCTAATGCAGACTCCCTCTTGTCTACCTTGAGCCCTGTTCTGACCAATATTTTTTTCAATGATCTATCTGAGTCCATAAGTAGCATGCTTATGGAATTTGTGAGTGGCACAAATATAACAGGGACATTGCACACTAGAATCCGTATTGAAAAAGTGAGAATATACTAGAATGATGGGTCAACTCAAAAAAAGAGGAAATTTAATAGGAATAAATGCAATATCCTATATTTGGATTCACAAAATCAATTGTGCAAATAGCAATTATGCTTTAGTGTAAATTAAATTTCAGGAAAGCACATCTTAATACAGCAGAGAAGGGAAAGAACATGACAACAGATGAGAATATAACACCCCTGGGTTGTGTTGAGAGAAAAGACTCCTCCCAAAGAGAAAAGACCTGAGAGGAGGAGGGTAGAAAAAGTCAAATATTGCAAACATAATCAGGTCCAGTGGCATAATAACCCTTCTACTTCCTACAAATGAATATTGACTGGAAACAATCAGTTTTTAAGAGCATTTCCTTATATTTCTCTAGCCCTTATAACCTTTGTTCCTTCCACCCCCAAAAAAACATTTCTTACAAGGACTTTAGTAAAATTATATTTGATCATATGTGACAAAATTGAGGTATGTAGATTTCCCCCTGTGTCTCAGAATCCAGAGGGCTCACAATCTGTAGCCTGCTGAATCTGGGATATAGTTGAAATTCACTTAATAAAATAGAGTGGCATGTAAATCTAAATTTATGATTTGTTTTGGGTTTGGTGATTTCATTAGTATAGGCAAAGAAGAAATACCCTTTCCAAAGGAGGCTTAAGGAGATCTGACCTTCAAAGAAATGGAGTTGATTTAATGTACAATAGGAAGAAAACCCATATCCCATAGAATCTACACATACCTTTCAGTTCAATTTAATTCAATAAAATAATTATTTATTAAGACTTACCATCAGATGAGCATGGTGTTATATATGGAGAGCTGAGACAAAGAACCTGCTCTTATGGACCTTTTAATGAACTAAAGAGGTAAGAAATCGACATGAAATTAATAATGTACACGTAAAAGTGTAAAACAAAGAACCATATAAAGTTCAAGGTTGTTATATACATGTGAACACAGAAAGGAATTCATAGAGGAATTGACATTTGAAGTGGATTTTGAGGGTTGATTAAAATTTCAACCAGTAAATATAATAACTGACAATTATATAGCGCTTTAAATTTTGCATAGTGGTTATAGACATTCTTTCATTTGAATCTCATATCAACTCTATGAGATGGATAAAGTGGGCATTATTATAATCTCTTCTTCACAAGGAAGGAAATAAAGACTCAGTGATTTCCCCAGAGTCACACAGCTGGTAAGCAATTCATCGATCAACAAAAGTTTATTAAGCATCTTCTATGTAGAAGACACTAAGATAAGCAATGAAGATAGAAAAAGAAAACTAAGTAATCCCTGCCTTCAGAGAGTTTATATTCTACTGTTGATATCTGAAAGGAGATTAAAAGATGAGAAAATAGAAGTAAGTACAACATAGTTTTGGGAAGATCTGGAAAGTTCTCCTGTAGAACATGGTACCTAAGTTGAACATTGAGAGAAGCTAAGGATTCCAAGAGGCAAGGGGCAGCCTGAATGCTTTCTTAGGTCAAGCACAGCCTTTGCAAAGGCACAGAGGCAGAAGTTAGGGCTTCAACATAAGTGAACAATTAAACCAGTTTGACTAGAATACAGTACAATGAAGGGATATAGTGTTCAGGCAGGGAAGACAAAAGGTGAGGAGATTAAAGGACAGGCTAAGAATTTTGTATGTTATTCAAGAAACAATAGGGAAGATTCTTTAATGGGAGAATCACATAGTCAGTTTGGCAGCTCTGTGTGAACTGGTCAGAGGATGGTATGGAAGCAGGCAAATCAATCAGGAGGTAATAGCAGTGATCCAGGTCATGAGGGCTTGTACTGGTATGGTGACTGTGTGGAGAGAAGAATAAGGATTAGAAAGATGCTGTGGAGATATAATATCCAAGACTGGGATATTAATCTTATATGGGTGAAGAGGGAGAGGGAAAAATTCAGAATAACTCCAGGGTTGCCAATATGACTGACTAGAGCCTTCCTAGTGTTCGCAGTAGACGTAGAGAAGTTTGTGAAAGGAGTAGGTTTAGGGGAAGGAAAATGAAGAGTGAAATTTTGAACTTGTTGAGTTTGAGTTTGAAATCACCCACATAAAGATGTGAAACAGGCAGTTGGGGACACAGGAGAGAGGTGGCAGCTAGATAAGTGGTTTGGAGAGTCATCTGTATAAAAATGATAATTAAAGTTCTTGAGATCACCAAAGCAGAGAGAACAGAGAGAGAAGATGGCCCAAGACAGGATACTCATGTCTAATAAGGAGTCAATAGTAACATAGAGATTTAAGGTTTACAAAGCTCTTTACATAAGTTAATTTATTTCATACTGGGTCTGGAGTCAAGGAATGTTGATTGAAATCCCTGAGCAGTTACTAGCTCTGTGACCTCTAAGAATTTACCTCATCATGGGGGCTTATTCCCTTAACCATCATTAAACAAAAGTCTCTAATGAATCTTTCTTCTCTAAAGCCCATGGTCTTAGTTGCTCTCTAAATATCACAGTGTCACTATTAGTGAAATTTTCTATAGTAAAATGTCACAACACTAAAAAAAAAAAAAAAAAAAAAAAGAAAGGAAACAGAGAAACAGAAACACATTTATCACAGACACTGTTGCCTCCCAAGGATTAAGAGCTGAAAGAACATGGCTCAGCCCCACTTCTGGTTTTTGGTCCTCTTTCTGTTCATGGGTAAGTTCTGCCTGTTGCCAATCCCTCTTTATTGTCCACCTGCCAACTTTCTGCTTGGCCAGGAGCACTGCTGAGACCTGCTGGGTGGTTTAGAGTTGGGATAGTATTTTTCTTTCAATTTATGCTTTTCAGCAATAATATTAACTCCTATAGTTTTTGTCTGTACCAAAATCCTAAGGAATTGAGCTATCCAAAAGCATGGCCATGAGAAATGAACCCAAACAGCCTAGTGCCTTTTCCTACATTGAAAAATACAGTCTTGAAATGTATTTGTATTTAGAATTCACTCAGCCTCAGTGGGCTTCAGGTTCCTCAAATTTTAAAGGAAAGGGATGGGGCTAGGATTTCTACCAGTTGTAATCTTGTATGGATCTCTATTTCTAGGAAATAGTTCTGGGACATCTCATTTGATTCTTACAATTGTTCTACGAAGGAGACAAAACCACACTTTTTTACACATTTAAAAAAATAGCTGAGGTTCACAGGGGCTAAATAACTTCATTATAAATCACAAAGTTAGTAAACGGCAGGACAGAACATGAACAAAAAAGCATCAGAGGCCCTACATGATTTTACAGAGAAGGTGTAGAGTAAATGGTTGTTGTTTTCAGTTGAACTGAAAATGTAATTGCCCAGTCTGGTTTTCACTATACTATGCTTCCTCTCTAGCCTAAACTATACTAAAAGTTGTCATGCGCTCTTAAACCAGTGACATAAAACTGTATGATGTGCTGGAAAGAATGATGGATTTGGAATCAGAGGACATAAATTCAAATCTTGCTCTGCCGTTTTTGATGTGTCCTTGGGAAAGTCCTTTCACTTATCTGGGCCTCAGTTTCTTCATCTGTAAAATGGGGACTGTAAGGCTTCAAAGGTCCTTTGTAACTTTAAATTCCTAGCCTATGAGAAATGAGTTTGGGGTTATCCAGTGTATTATTAGATATACAACTAACAATCTCTACTAAAAGGAGTAATGGAGAACTGAATAAAATTTTTGAAATGCAGACAATAATAACAAAAAACCACACAATTTATATGTCCAATTCTTTAAGCTTTATATGCCCAAAGCAAGTAGAGGCTTAGCAAGATGGAGAGACCTAGCCTAGGTCACAAGGCTAGTATGCAGCAAAGCCATTTAAATACAGGCCAATGGACTTCTCTACAGGTAACTGTTGTGGCCAACATCCTCATCATCACTGTCAACACTAAACATTATTGAGGACATGACAATGTTTGGGGTATTATACAAAGAAAATGGTACAAGGTAAATCCCTGGCCCCAGTTGCTTAAAACCAGCTAGAAAGAAGGGAGACTGCCCAGGGCTATGTTGGACAGCAGAGATGTCATTGTGACTGTGCAAGACTCGTATTATGGATAGTTCATGTTTAAGGTGATTAATGGTGTTTCCAAATTTTGATCTTCAGTATTGATTAGAAACTCCAGCAATGTAGTGGAAGAAACTAGGTCAAGAACAATAGCATTTCCTTAAAAAGTGAAGCCAATGTGCTTAGATTTAATTAATCCCCCTGAGGATTTTATAGCAAATCTCTTCTATCTAGGGAAAACTCAACCAGTCAACAACATGTAACATAAAGCCCATGACTCCAGGTAATGATCCAGGCTAAAAATATATAAAGGGGCAATAAGGGGTTTCATTAGCTCTTTGCTAGCTTCTCATTCTCCTCAGACTCCTTAAACTATGTGCCCACTTGGCTTTGTCCCAGGCATTCTTCTCTCTGCACTCTCTCTCTTAAAATAATCTCATCCACTCCCATGAATTCTATTATTACTTCTATGCATATGACTTTCAATTCTCCATCTATAGCCACTACCCAAAGCCCTAGTCCCATATTTCTAAATGCCTGTTGAATACTCCAGATGGTTGTATCAACTCAGCTAAACTTGTTCACTTCCCTTCTTCCCACCCAAAAGGAGAAAAAACATCTTTTTCTTCTCTATTTTTGTTCACAGCCACATTCTCAGTTGCTTAATCTCACAACCATAGAATCATCTTTAACTCTTCCCTTTCCCTCACCCCCACAACTAACCAATTCTGAAGTACAGTTGATTCTATCTCTATACTAGAAAAAAAAATCAAGATTAGAATAGAAGTGCTAGTCATGGAGCCAGAGATAACCAATGAACAGTCTTTGTTTCCCACTGATCTCTGTGAAAATGTGAAGAATTAGAGAATAATGTCTGTAATACATTGTAGCAGTCATCTGATTTATGAAAAGGAATTGACCAAAGTGACCCAAGATGAGAAGGCAGGAAAAGTTTGTAATATACACAATAGGATGGAAGAGATCACAGATGGATTCAAGTATGAAAGCAATATTTTTCCCTTCAGTCCCCTTCTCCACGTTGCCACCACCTTAGTTCAGTTTCTCATCTCTTCTAACTTGGATTATTGGCGTAGTTATCTAATTGATCTTTATACACTCACCCTTTATCCTCTCTAACTGATCCTTTGAACTTCCCCACCAAAAAAATATATAGCAAGAATGATTATCTTCTTTATAGGCTCTTTCTCTTCCTCTTGTGGCTCCACTATTGGTTTCCCCCAATATTCCATCATGGACCCTTTCCTCTTCTTTCTCTAAATATTTGCCTTTGCTGAACGCATCTTCTTCAATGGCTTCAAATATCACTTTCACAAAGATGATTTCCAAGGATCTATCTTCACTCCAACCTCTCTTCAGAGCCTGGTTTATTTAATTCAACAGGCATTTTTTATGATTCTGTATCTCCAAATAGCAGTTAGGTATCTCCACTTAGATGTTCTGTCTACGGTTCAAATACAAAGTGCTCAAAAACTAACATATCATCTTTCACCATGCCCAAACTTCTCTATTACTAGAAGGGGACCACCATTTTCCATTAGCTTTGTTGCTCTCTCTCTCCCTCGTTGGATGTGTGTATCTTTCTGTGTCCTTGTCTCTCACATTCAAAAGGTCAGAGGAGATCAGAACGATGGGCCAATTCAAATAAGATGAAATATAATAGAAATAGATAAAATATCCTATATTTGAGAAAATAAAATCACTTGTACAAATGGTAATTACATATTAGTGTAAATGAAATTTCAGGAAAACACAGTTTAATATAGCAAAGAGAGGAAAGAATATGACAAAGTATGAGGATGTAAGACCTCTGGGTTTGGGTTGAGAGAAAAGAGAAAAAAAGGAGAAAAGACACAGAAAAGAGCAGGGTGGAGGAGCAGGAAGCAAAGTATTGCCCCATCACCAAATCTAACAGCATAATCATCCTTCCTCTTCCTACAGATGAGTCTTGACTGGAAAAAAAATATGTTTCTAAAAGCATTTCCTTAGATTTCTCTTGCCCTTTTAACCTTTACTGCACCTCCCCTAAAAATACTTCTTTTTTCTTTTTTCTAATTTATTTATTTTTAGCTTTCAACATTCACTTCCATAAGTTTTAAATTTTATCTCCCTCTCTCCTCAAAACAGCATACAAACTGATATAGGCTTTACACATACATTCCTGTTAAACACATTCTCACATTAGTCATGTTGCACAGAAGAACTATAACGAATGGGAGAAATCATGAGAAAGAAAAAACAAAGCAAAATAAAATAAAATAAAAAAGAAAATAGTCTGTTTCACTCTGTATTCAAACTCCATAGTTCTTTCTATGGATGTGGATGGCATTTTCTTTTTTCAATACAGAATTTATTTATTTTCAGTTCTTAACATTCACTTCCACAAGAATTTGAATGCAAAATTTTCTCCCCATCTCTCCCTACCCCCCACCCCAGGACAGCATACACCCTATCCACTTCTTCCTCCAGTCTGTCCTCCCTTTTATTACCCACCCTCCTTCCATCCCCCTTCCCCTCTATTTTCCTGTAGGGCAGAATAGATTTCGATATTGCCTGTGTAGCTTAATTTCCAGTTGCATGTTAAAACAATTTTTAGCACTCATTCTGAAAGCTTTGACTTTCATATTCACTCCCTCCCTCCACACCCACCCTTGTTAAGAAAACAAACAATTCAATATAGGTCATACATGTGTAATAATGCAAAGCCTTTCCAAAATAGTCATGTTGTAAAAGACTAACCATATTTCTCTCTGTCTTATCCTGCCCTTCATTTATTCCATTCACTCCCTTGACCTATCCTCCCACAATAATGTTTGCTTCTGATTATTCCTTTCCCCAATTTGCTGTCCCTTCTATTATCTTCCCTCTCCTATCCCCTTCCCCCTTGCCTTCCTGCAAGGTAAAATAGATTTCCATATCCAATTAAGTGTGTGTTATTCCCTCCATAAGCCAAATCCCAGGAGAGTAAAGCTCAATTATTTCCTTTCATCTCCCCCCTCTTCCCCTCCATTGTAAAAATTCTTTCTTCCCTCTTTTATGTGAGATGATTTGCTATATTCTACCTCTCCTTTTCTCTTACTCCAAGTACATTCCATTCAACAGTAAATTTTATTTTTTTAGGTATTCTCCCTTCATATTGAGCTCGCCCTGTGCCCTCTATGTGTGTGTGTGTGTGTACACATACATACATACAAACATACACCTATGTACATTTACATATATACATATATAATATACACATACATACATACATATCCATACTCACCTGGACTTCCACATACCTGTTGTTGTTGGGCATGGCAAATATACAGTGCTGGAAATGGAGTTAGAAAGACTGGAATTCAAAGCTCACCTCTGATCCTTACTACCTTTAGGACAATGGAGGGGCTACTTACCCTCTGAGATTTATCTACTCTGTTATACATAGACTATGTCTGAGTTCGTGGAAGGAATTCTCATGTCAACCAATGTGCAGATCCTTGATGCACATGAATTATACAATGCACTTATTTGGTGCACTAATGTAATGTAAATTTTCATAGAGAAAATTGTCAGAATCCTCTTACTCTCAAAAATTTCTGGGGCGGGGGACTAAAGGGAGATACCACAGTATGGTGGAGTCCAAGAAATTTTGCAAAAAAAAAAAGGCTGAATCACTAAGGGAATAGTTAGTAATACAGATAATAAGGCTGAAAAGGTCAAGAATCAAGCAACTTATGAGTGGAGCTATGAGAAGGGCTCATGTAGGGAAAAATTCTCTTGGTAGAAATTTGCTGGTTGTGAGGTCACATACTGCTGGGATTTCAACATGTTTTGTGCTTTCTATTTGGGGCTGCCAGGTCCAGGGCCTAACAGTATGCATCCTAAATGCCCAGAACCAAGGGTCAGAGCAGGAGTCCTTGAAAGTCCTATAAACCTTCGTTGAGTTTAGCCATTCTAAATAATTGCTCTCTCAAGGTCCCAGTTTGCCTAGCAAATTGGTGGCCTTAGTGCAGACCACATAGTTGATCTTTCAACAGATCCATGGTCCTTGCTTTCAAGAAGATTGCATTCTCTAGAGGGACAGATTGACAGTATCCAACACCTCTGCAGTGTCAGCCTAGGGTATGGCAATCACAGTGCAAGAGTAGAAATTAGATGAAGAATATGAAAGTTTCAGCCAGAATGGAATACTAATTGAAAGTAATTATTGTCATGGAATATGAATGGGAATCATCCAATTATTTTGGCCAGTGGATTTTTGGATGGATACTAGGATACCTGTAATGCATGGCTGGAATTCACACACATACATTCTCTCTCTCTCTCTCTCTCTCTCTCTCTCTCTCTGTCTCTGTCCCTCTGTCTCTCCCTCTCTTTCTCTCTCCTATAAGATTTAAGTGAGGATACAGAGGTCAGACAAGCAACATCACAATGATGGGCATGAGGATCCCCCAGAAGAAGATGAAGTGGCCTGGCATAATAGAAAGAACAGTGGATTTAAAGTATTGGGATGAGATGATCTCCAAGGCCCCTGGTTTCAGCTCTCAGAAGCTCAATTTGCTAATCTGTCAAATGGGGCTAATACTACTTACACTGTCTCCTTTACAGAGTTATTGTGAGGAAAGTGCCTTTGTAAAGATTAAAGCTAAACAAATGGGAGCTATGGTTGCCTTTGTTTTCATCCTCACAGAGTAAGTCCTTAGCACAGTATATGCATTTAATAAACGTTTGCTGACTATTAACTCACTCAAATGGAAGTTCAGGAAGTTATCCCAGGCTCACACAGTCGACCATGGGGCAGAGCCCTTCAATAAAAAATAGGATAAGAAAAGTGAGCACCATGATTTTTCCCAAGTTTCAACTCCCCCAGGAGGGTCCTGGTCTTTTCAGCTTTTTCTTTGAATGTTCTTATTTGTCACTTTTCAGCTTGCTGAGGTAGAGTACATCACCAGGGGATCTCTCATCTAGAAGATCCCTAGATAATAAGGCCATTGGTCAGTGCTAGGTCTCTAGGTGACTGTGAGCTACAAATAGAGACTTGAAACAGGGATGCAAAGAAGACAACAAAGCAAGGACTTAGCTGGACCCAGGGAAGACTAGTTAGATTCCAGACAGGCTCCATAACATCCTACCTATACTCTTCCTTCATGACACTTCAGATTAAACTTCCTCCTGTATAAATCTAGAGATTCCTCTGCTACAAAAATCTGTCTTGGTTCCCCATTGTCTGTAAAGTAAAAGTTCATCTCCTCTGGTGGGCATTTAAGATATCCAGAGTTTGGTACCACTCTATATGTCCAGTCTTACTTCATATCATTCTCTCTACATAATATAAATTCCAGTAAAAATGGACTATTTGCTATTGTCCACATAGCTTCAATGCAGACATGTCAATAACTTTCTTCACATAATCTTCTATTCCTCTTCTGTCTGTTGAAATCCCAGCATTAAATGCTATCTCCTTGATAAAACCTTTCTCAATATTTATTCCCTATTCTTCCCCATTCCACTCCTCAGCACTTCAAGACCTCACATAACACTTTCTTCAGATCTTTCTTATGCATTTTTCATGTATCCTTATGAATGAGGATTATTTGCACAGCTTTTTTAGACCCCTACAGAGTAGAAGCTCTGTAAGGGCAGGAATTCCATTTCATTTAAACTTTGTAACATAGCATTGTGCATTCAGTAGGTGCTTAGTAAATGTTGAAGCTAGAGGAATAATGTATTCCAGGAACTCTTAGGATGTTTGTATCCTCTTTATTGCTTCCTGCAACACAAAGCCAATATAACAGGTACATGGAACAAACTGTTATCCATAGGATATGAATTCAGGACCACCAGACAGGCCCCTTAGCTCCCTACAATGCCACTCTTCTCAATGAAATGTCTCCTGTTTCACCATTTGTGAGTCATTCCTCTGGCTTAAGGTTTCAATCCCTGCTGAAGTTCAAAAGCCCCTGGGAAAGTTCCTACATTCAATTCTATCAGTCTTTTTTACTTTAATATAAATGAGATCTGAGGAAAGTAGGGTTTCATAAGACATACAGAGAGCACCATTATAGGGGAGAATACAAAGTCTCTGAGTCAGAGATGAAAGATAAAACCCCACCATGAGGGTGGAAAAGTCATAGAAAGGAGAGAGTAGAGTCACTAATGGCAATTCTTGGCCTAATAACTTATTTTGGAAGCCATCTGTTTCTTTTTTCCTGTTAAAAAAGGAGTTTTTACTGGAAAAAAAATTTCCAAAATCATTTCCTTGTATTGGTCTTGCCCTTATCCTCTCTTTTACACCTTTGACTAAATGTTGGAAGTCCTCCTCCTTTGTCTCAAGCTCCAGTTAGCTCTCAATCTTTAGATGCAAAGATACAGTTGAACTTCACATTACATGATAGCTATATTCCATGAAGCAAATTACACACAAGTTTAATTTTTATAATTTTTTTGTGCAGAAATATTATGTCATCCATGTAGGGAATTCCCAGCAAGGAAATTGTATCAACTAATGCAGACAAACAATTGTTCTGTGAATTAAAATCTAAATGTGTTGTATGAGGCACAGGATGTTTAAGATCATACATGAAGTATCATAGGGAGGATGTGAATCTAAGTTCTCCTGAGCCCATGGCTGGCCTTCTCTCCAGGCTTCCTCGCTAATAATTTTGAAAACTAGAGGGTTAAGTATTTATAAGAGCATAGAGTAGAGCTAGAAAGGATCTCTGAGGCCATCAACTCAAAGCTCCTGAATTACCAATTACTTATAGAATTATTAAGTTATTGATTTATTGATTTATTATGACCCAAATGAAAGGAGGGAAGAATCTATGAGAAGAGAACATGAGGTTCAGCCATCCCCCTTGCTTTCTACCCATGAATTTACTGCACCCAGCTCTTTCAGATAGGGGCATAGTTTATGAATAGCTTCATATTCACATGAGTATGAATAGTTTATAGTTTCAGTCTTGGTATTCCCAATTTATCAGCAAATGAATGGGATTATTAGGGGGTCCCTCTAAGTCAAGGATGGGGTAGGCACACCTGGTTAGGTTTTTCTTTCGGTTTTTTGTTTGTTTGTTTTTTTGGATAGTCACAAGGAAAGACCACAATGGCAGCAAACAGGAAGTAATGCTTCAATCATACTTCAATAAGCATAAAGAGGACAGAAGGAAACAGCACAGAAAGTAGAGACAGATGGTATAGGAATGATGAATGAGATGGTGGAGGGAAGTAAACAATGTAGAGAAAAAAATGGTGAGGAGGAGAAGTATAGAGAGTCAGTTATATAACCACATGTTAAAGTTGGGAGGACTAAAGTAGCATGGACCCACAGCAGATGGAAGAGTGCCTGGGGTGGAGGGGGTGGGGTAAGAATTAGGGGTTTCATTTCAATATGATTTTGGCAGTGGAAGATGGATTAACACTTTTGGGTTAGTTCATTAACATATACATATACATATTACCTCAAAGTTTTCAACAAACATTAGAATTAGTTCACTGGGATAAAACTTTGCTGGTGTTGTGCTGATCTTATTGTATATATTTGCAGTTTATCTGAGGCTTACAGATGATGAGAGGTTATTAAGACCAAGGGCCCCTTACAGTAAGACCTAGCTGTTTTCCCCTTCTTTAGCACATAGTCTCAGGATGTGGGCTTAGCTAAATTATGAGACAAGTTCCAATGGTTTCTATGCTTCATTAATTTATGAAAGAGTTTACAAGGAACTGTCATAGTCCCTTAATTAATGGGACCCCCTATAAGTAACTTCTAGTTTCCCTTTTTCAATCTTCCTACTATTGCCAATTTATACTACCTGTAATGTTATAATAGAAACGAAAGGGGGGTAGGCAGAGTGGGCAGAACAAGAAACAATTTTAACACAGCTCCTCACTTTACAAATGAGGAAACTTCAGCTCAGAGAGGTTATGTGACTTGCCCAGTGTCTTAGAGGCAGTAGGTTCAGTCCCCTGACTCCAAAATCTCTCTCTCATCCTTTTACTCTTTAGCCCCTCAAAACTGATGGGAACACAAACTCAAAATCCTGAGATAGGTCTACAGTCTCAGATAGCTGGGCAGTTCGATGAATCCAATTGTGGTTATGTGTATAAAGTTAACAATAATCCCCAAATTTGCATGGCAGATATATAGAGTACTAGAAGTGGAATCAGGAAAACAGAAATTCAAAGTCCACCTCTGATGCTTACCACCTATAGTAAACTGGACAATCCATTTAATGATTCTGAATCTCAACTGTTCTCTAGGATTGTCTATTCAATTGTAGATGGCCTATGTCTGAGTTGATAGAAGGAATTAGCTCACCAATAAATATACACTGTGTCATGCACTGACATGCAAATTGTCTCAGAGAAAATCCTTAGAATCACTTACACTGAAAGTATTCCTAGAGAAGGGATGTTAGAGTGTGATTCCACAAGGAATCCTTCACAAAGAATTAAATTAGGTTGGACTAAGAAGACTCACAAAATATCAGAATTCATATAAGAAAACCTATACCCAAACATATTCTCAGTATAACTTCCCCCAAAATTTGTCATCAAATCTCTATTTGAAGAGCTCCAATGATTGGGAGACTCACTATCTTGCAAGGCTCCTCATCTTCTTTCATAAGTAATAGTAGGTATCTACAGGAATTATCCCAAATCACGGGCTGTGGTGCTAAGGGAATGCTTTGGGATAAGAATCAAGTATAACTGCTATTACAGTTTCTCTTTTACTTCTACAGAGCCAAGAGATGCCAGAAAGAATGATGCCCCACTAACAGTGACAGGCATTCTGGGAGAATCTGCTATTCTACCCACAAAAGTACCAAGTAATGATAAACTTGACAACATTAACTGGTCTTCCCTTACACCTGTTGCTCATGTGCAACGAGAAGGAACATTAGTGAAGATCTTTGCAACTCATCAAAAGTATGGGGGGCGACTGTCTGTCCCACCAGATACTTACAACCTGAAGATCAGCCCCCTGAAAATGGAGGATGCTGGACACTACAGAGCTGACATAAATTTTAAGGACCCTACAACTAATGAGATCAGCTCCAGCACCAAGAACTATACCCTGCATGTCTACAGTGAGTCTATAGTTGTGGACTCATAGAATGTTTAGTGTGAAAGGGACCAAAGAGGCACTGTAGTCTAACCCCTATTTTCTCATCCAAAGAAACTGAGGCCCAAAGAAATGAGGCAATTTGCCTAAAGTCACACACATACTGTTAGAATTAGGAAAAGGAATGCAGTTTCCAAATTTAGCTCTGTCTTATTTTACTGGATTATTTCCCAAGATATTCTTCAAAGAATGCTAAAGTTTTCAATCAAGTGTTCCCTGGACCCTTCAGTGGCTATCAGTAAGAGAACTTGGCACTATAGTAGAGAATCAGGGGAAAAGAGTGTGAGAAAAGACATGGGTCTTGTCTTCAGACAGGTCCAGATTTTGCCCTCTCTCTCCTTATTGGCTCTTTCCCATTTGCCTAAAAACATGCTCATGTCTCTTTGATCCTTTAACAGCAAAAACAAAAAGACCTTTCCTTAACCCTTGTCATTCATCCAGCTACCACCCATTAGTCTCCTACCATCCATCTGCTGCTAAACTCTTAAAAATACTGTCTATACCCAATGACTCCTCTTCCATACTACTCATCTTCTCAATCATCTATAAAATATCTCAGACTCCAGTAACTATGGAAACTGTCCTCTCTAAAGTTTTCAATGATCTTATGACTGCCAAATTCCATAGGGGTTTTTTCAGTCTTCTTCACCCTTGAACTCTCTGCAACATGTAATGTTTTTGATCATTTCTATGATCCTAAAATTTCCTCTTACTGGCTACTTTCTCTTCCCTTGATTTAAAAAAACAACATATTTTCTCTGTTTTACTCTTACTTAAGTAAATGCTTCTTTTCTGTCCTTCAGTGACTCTCCTTGCTATACTCCATGTGTTAACACAGGTGTTCTTCAAGGTTCTATCCTTGGTCCTCTTCTGTCCCTATATTTTTCCCACTTGGCAACTTCATCCATTACCACACTGATGAAAATGACTCCAAAGTCTTCATCTGCTTGCCTTGTTTAGGGGCTACTTTAGCAAGAATGTTGCTCAAAACTGACTTATAGAGAGTTAAAAATTGGATAAATTAACTAAATTTATAAAGAAAGTGGTTTCATTGTAGACTTATTCTTATGCCTTTTATTGTTCCATACTATAGGGCGACTGGCACCACCAAAAATTACTTGGAATGCCATACCCTCTGAGAACAACACCTGTAATATCACTCTGACATGCTTCATGGAGGAGGGAAGAGAAGCTGTGAGGTACCAGTGGACACCTCTGGGAGAACAAGCTGTTGAATCTAGTGGGAATTCTAGGCTTTTTGTCTTCCAAAGACCTAAGGATGCTCACATAAATTACACCTGCACAGCCACAAACCCTGTCAGCAACAATTCTCAATCCATACTTCTTCAACCTCTCTGTGCAGGTAATCATCTGTCCCTTCTCCCCAAAAGCCTCAGGGAACACCCTGAGCAGCTGTAGGAGGTGGGCCTCAGAAGGTCTGGTCTTTACATTGGGCAGTGTCAAGATAGAACCCAGTGAGGATAGAGATCAAATCCAGTCAAGGTCACAAGCCTCTCTGAAATCAATTTAGTTCAACAAATTTATTAAGGCCTTATGTGGTCTATGTGGTGTTATGTACTGAAAAAAGGAAGGCACAGTCCCTGAGCCTCATGAAATTTACATTTTTGTATAGGTTATACTAATACATATAACTATAATAATATATGACAAATACCTTAAAGAGGCATAAAGCAAAGTGCTTAAGGGAATCTTGTCTTCAAAGAAATAAAATCCATTTAAAGTACAACAGGAAAAAAATCCATATTGAGTAAAGCCCACAGATACTTTTCTGTCCAATTTAATGCAATGAAATAATAACTTATTAAGGTTTGCAGTTAGATGAGCATGGTGCTATATATAAAGAGCTAAGACAAAGACCCTGTTCTTATGAACCTTGTAATGAACTAAAGGGATAAGAAACCAACACAGCTATAATTAATAATAATACATACAAAATTGGAAAGCAAAACACCATATAAAGAATCCTCTTACACTCAAAAATTTCTGAGGGGAGACTAGAGGGAGATACCACAGTATGGTGCCTCCTCAAGGAATTAAGAGAGGAGGAGCTAAGAAGAATCACCAAATATCAGTCATATAATAAAGCACACTGTCAAACAAATTCCCAGTACAGCTTCCCCCCAAAGTTGTTATCACATGTCTATTTTAAGAATTTCACTTATTAAGGAATTATAACCTTCCAAGTCTCCCCATGTACTTTCATAATGACATCTACAGGATTCATCCCAAATCATGGACTGTGGTGCTAAGGCAATGCTTTGAGACAAGAATCAAGTAATTTATTAAGATTTGCAGTTAGATGAGCATGGTGCTATATATAAAGAGCTAAGACAAAGACCCTGTTCTTACAAACCTTATAATGAACTAAAGGGATAAGAAACCAACACAGCTATAGTACATACAAAATTGCAAAGCAAAACACCATATAAAGTTCAAGGAAGGTTGTCATGTACACGTGAATAAAGAAAGGAATTTCATAGAGGAATTGACATTTGAAGAAGATTTTACAGGGCAGCTAAAATGTCCATTGTTGAATATAATAGCTGACATTTACAGACTGCTTTAAATTTTGCAAAGTATTTTATAGACATTCTTCCATTTAAATCTCACATCAACCTTACGAGGTAGATAATGTGGGTATCATTATAATCTCTTTTTCACAGAGGAGGAAAGAAAAACTCAGAGATTTCCTCAGAGTCACACAGCAGGTAAGAAATTCATCAATCAACAAAAACTTGTTAAGTATCTGCTATATGCAAGACATAGGGACAAGACATACATGCAAGGATAGGCAATGAGGATAGAAAAACAAAAGGACATTATTCCTGCCTTCAAGATGTTTACATTCTACCATTAATATCCAAAAGGACATTACAAGATGAGAAAATAAAAGTAATACAATGCAGTTTTGGACAGAAGAGCAGACTACTAGGGATATCCAGAAAGGTCTCATGTAGGAGAAGACACCCAAGTTGATCCTTAAGGGAAGCTATGGATTCCAAGAGGCAAGGGGAAGCCTGAATGCTTTCTTAGGTCAAGCACAGCCTTTGCAAAGGCACAGAGGCAGAAGTTAGGGCGTCAGCATCAGAGAACAAGTAAGTCAGTTTGACTAGAATGTAGTACATGAAGGCATGTAATGTGAAATAAAGCTGAACAGGCAGGCTGAAGACAAAAGGTGAGGGGTTTCAAGGACAGGCTAAGAACTTTTGTGTATTGTTCCAGAAACAACAGAAAAGATTCTTGAGTGAGAGAATTGCATAGACAATTTGGTAGCTCTCTGTGAACTGATAAGAAGACAGAATGGAAGCAGGGAGATCAATTAGAAGGTTATATCAGTGGTCCAGGTGAAAGGTCATGAGTGCAAGTACTGGTATGGTGACTATTTGTGTGTAGAGAAGAGCATGGTTAGCAAGATATGGATATATAATATTCAAGACTCGGAGACTAATACTATATGAGTGAAGAGGGAGAGGGAAAATTATTCAGAACAACTCTAAGGTTGTCATATAACAACAACCTTCCTAGTGCTCTCAATAGATACAGGGAAGTTTGTGGAAGGAGTAGGATGGGGGGAGAGAAATGAAGAGTTAATATTTGAACTGGTTGAGTTTGAGTTTTAAGTTTTCCACATGAAGATATGAAACAGGCAGTTGGAGACACAGGATTTAAGCTCAGGAGACAGATGGCAGCTAGACAAAATGGTTTGGAGAGACATCGATATACATATGATAGATGAAGTGAAAGGAGTTCTTGAGATCACCAGAGCAGAGAGAACGGAGAGCAAAGAGAAGATGGCCCAGGACAGGATACTCATGCCTAATAAGTAACCAATAGCTATACAGGTGATTTAAGGTTTACAAGGCGCTTCACATATATGAACTTATTTAACACTCATAATTCTGTGAAGAAAATGCTTTTATCATCTTCAATTTACAGATGAGAAAATTGAAACGCGAGGTATATTGACTTGCACAAGGTCACATAACTAGTAAATGCCTGAAGCAGGATTCAAACTCAAACCTTTCTGACACCAAATCCCATGATTTATCCACTGGGCAATCTAATTGCTGGGGGAAGGAAGAAAGGTGGTGGTGGTGGCAGCTAAAAGGAGCAATGAGGTTAAACATGGATGTGAACCATGCAAAGGATACTGAGAAGAAACAATACAGTGTAGAAAAGGATCCAGAAAGAACAATGTCCCAAAAACCCAGCAAAGAGAGTATCAGGTTCACAGGGTTGGGGAATCTGCAGCCTTGAGGTCACATGTGGCCTTCTAGGTCCTTGGGTGTAGCCTTTTGACTGAGTCCAAGTTTTACAGAACAAGTCCTTTTATTAAGGGAATTTGTTCTTCGAAGTTTGGGTTCAATCAAAAGGCCACACTTGAGGACCTACAGGGCCACATGTGGCCATGAGGCCACAGGTTCTCCCCTGCTATGAATCAGACCTTCAGGCCGGCAACCTAGGAGTCATCCAGGACTCCTCACTCTCCTTCACCCCTTCATGTCCAATAGTTTCCAAGATCTGTGGATTTCACCTTTCCAATATATCTTGAATACATCCTCATCTTTCCTCTGACATTGCCACCATTCTAGTACAGGCCCTCATCACCTTTTCCTGGATTTTTGCAATAGCCTGTTGGTGAGTCTGTCTGCTTCAAGTCTCTCCATACTCCAATCCATCTTCCATTCAGCCACTATAGGGATTTTCTTAAAATGTAGTTCTGATTATGTTACCACCACCCCCATCCCTACTCAACAAATTCCAGAGGCTTCCCATTGTCTCCAGGATCAAATATAAAGTGTTCTGCCCGGCACTCAAAGCTCTTCATATCCTAGCCTCCTCCTTCATTTCCAGTCTTATTCCTTATTCCCCTACATAGTAAAGAAAATGCATTACCATCTATTTTGCCAATATTCTCTAAGGATCATGGGGCCTTTCTAACTGACTTATAGCTGAAATTTCACATATATCTTGTCTTCCTACTAGGACTTGAGATCATTGACAGGAAGAATTACCTTGCTTTTCTATTTCTATACACAATATTTAGCATAGTGCTTCAAACATAGTAAGGACTCAATAAATCCTATTTTTCCTTTCTTCCTTCATTCTTATTATAACTTTCAATCTCTCCCCTCTCTGTTCCATGCTTTTCATGGCTGACAAAGTGATATTCCTAAAACATAGGCCTGACTTTGTCACTTTCCTGCTAAACAAGATTCAATAATTCTGTATTGCCTCTAGGATACAAATACAAACTCTTGTGTTTAGCATTTAAAGCCCCTCACAACCTGATTCCAGCCAATCTTTCTAAATTTATTACACATTAATTACTCTTTCATGAACATTGTATTTAAGCCTAACTACTCATCTGGCTTTTCTTCAAGCAAGACAATCTCTTCTCTAAGCCTTTGTATAATCATTCCCTTTGTTTGGAATGCCCTCCCTCCTTCTTCCACCTCTTAGAATCCCTTCTTTTCTTTCCATACTTAACAAAAATGTGGTCTGTTATATGAGGTCTTTCCTAATTCCTCCAGATAATAGTAGTCCCTAAAATATTCTCTAGTTGTTTTCTATATATTCTTATGTATGTGAATATTTTTTCTTCAGATAGGATACAAGTCCCTGGAATAGAGAGACTGTTTCATTTTTGTCTACATTATCTTACCATCAAGGGACAGGGCTTGGCACAGATTAGGTGCTTAATAAATGCTTCTTAATTGATTGATGGATCAGTTGCGTCAAGAATATGAAGGGAGAGGAATGAAGACAAAGAAAAGATAGGGTACTGGAAAGAGGGAGAGCAAGTGGAGGCCACAAGGAGGATGAAAACTTGGTTGAAGAAGAATGAGGCAGGAGTAGAGATGGAAAGATAAGACATCACAGTCTAAGAAAGGAACATCAAAGTCCTTGAATCATGGAAGTCCAATATTTATGGGCAGTGATGAGATAAATGGTATAACCATTCTTTTATGACAGGTAGAGGAGGGCTGCGCTGGGAGTCAATTGTTAAATTTTCAATGTGAGCATCTACACCTCAGAAATCAACAACAGCTAAAAATGAGGGCACACTTTGTTGCGTTATTGATTATCTATGCTGGAGACAAGCAGACAAGCAGAGTGAAGGCAGGAACCAGATTAGATAAAGACATAATGGTAATCTTTCATCTTTTTAAGAAAGGCTTTATAGGCCTTTCTCCTAAAGTCTTTGGAAAGGGTATTTGTTGGGGTC
This sequence comes from Notamacropus eugenii, assembly GCF_028372415.1. Taxonomy (NCBI): domain Eukaryota; kingdom Metazoa; phylum Chordata; class Mammalia; order Diprotodontia; family Macropodidae; genus Notamacropus; species Notamacropus eugenii. Next base: position 385,688,488 of record NC_092873.1, on the reverse strand, counting down.
TGGACTGAGGAGTGACTGGCAGGAACCCAGGATTCAGCTAGGTACGTTTACGTCCACAGTCTATCCAGTGAGCAATCTGATCAAATAAAACCAAAGCTGATCACAAAGTCTCCTCACCGCTCTTTGCCATTTCTCCTTTCAGGTACTTTAGTCACTTTTGATCCTCTCTGGCATACTCTCCTGTCTCTCTTGGAAATGCTGATCATCATCATTCTGGTTGGAGGGGGCTTTTACCTATGGCACAAGAAAAAAAACGGTAGGATTTTCTGGGAGGCAATGCAAAAAAACATATCTTCTTATCTGGGTTTGAAATCTGATTTTCTTAAGGTCTTAATATGAAGGAAGGAGAGGGAGAGGAGTCTTTAGGACATCCCCTCACCCACTCCCTCTTCCCTCCCATTCAATAACATTAATATATTATGACATGCATTTCCTTTGTTCAACATTTTATAATTTCCAAAGCCCTTTAACACACATCATCATAAATCTGGAAAGACCTTACTAATCACCAAGTCAAAGAACCAGAATCTTTGAGTTGGAAGGGACTGCAGATGAGGGGGCCAACCTGCACCTGAATGAAAATGACAGGTACAATCAATTTATCCCATGAGCATTCAGCCTCTGCTTGAAGGTTTCCAGAGGGATAGAGCCTGTGATCTTTATAATGCCAATGTGATACCAAGGTGATACCCATAGCAGTTTCTATGAACATGCATACATGTTCCCAGAGTATATTCACAAAATATAATGAACTCTCCTCCTCTGAGATAAAACCAAAATATTTATTTGGAACATTGCTATTAAGATACCAGAAGGAAGATTTAGTAAGGTACTCATCACCAATCCAGGGAGCACTGACATTTCTCTCAATCAAGCCTCCTGGTAAGCAAGTTTTTCCCTCAGCCAGTTTCTCTCTCAGCCAGTTTCCCTCTCAGTCTGCTTCTCTCTCCTCCCATACCTTTCCCCTCAAGCAATACAATGTATACTGTTTCCAGTCAAAGACTAGGCACTTGACTGGCTTAGAGAAGCACTTAATTGGGAAGGTGTGGGAATTCCTGTGACCCAGAGCCTATTGGCTCTGCACAAGGGCTCCATGTAAGGCTTATTAATAGATGGGGAAGATCTTATATCCCATTAATGTTACAGAGGCAGATCGTTTCACTTTTCAATTCTCCTTATTAGCAAGTTGTTGTTTTTTTCTAACATGATTAAATCTGCTTCTGTACAATTTCTACCCATTCATTGCTATCAGTTCTGCCCACCGCATCTAGAGTAGATCTAATCTCCCTTGCACATGAACATCTTTAAAGTAATTCAGGACAGCTGCCATATTCCTCAAAAGACTTTTCTTTTTCAGGTTAAACAACCTCCATTCTTTCAACCAATCTTCATAGGACTTGATCTTAAAACCCTTTGTCTTCTTGATCTCCCTCTATGTCCACCCCATCCTCAGACATTTTTAGCCTATTAATCTGCTTCCTAAAAGTGGGGTGACCAGAACTGAATATAGCAATACAGATTTGGCCTAACAAGCATAGGGTAGAACTATGTAGATATATTTCTAAATAACATAGATGTATATCTACATATATAAATCTAAATGTGATAAAGATAGTCCATACATGTCAATATAATATGTACATATATCTGGGCATTAACACGTATATGTAGGATAGAGTACATATATATACAAACATACATATGTTGACATAGCTGTAACGTATGTCAGACCATGCCAAATTTTTTCTACCGTATCACAAATTCTCTGAAGTATAATCATCACTTCTCCCCAAAGTTCCCATAATTTCTACTTCTGTAATCAATTCCCCTCCATTGATGGCAACCAGGTGCAAAATCAAGTTCCTCATTATTTGTCTACTTCCCCTTATGAAGAATGAAATGGTCATTAAGGTAAATCAAAAGATTATTAGCTAATATGCTCTGGAAAGGAAAAAAGAGATCTAGGAGACATCTAGTAATTCATATTCTTCATCACTCATCCATTATGCTTCCATGCCAGATTTTGGATGTTCCTGAACTCATCCATCTCCTTTTTCCTTTCAGGTCATCTGTAAGACATTTCAGTTATGATACTGATTCTATTTTTGCCTCCATTAATCTTTACTAAATGTCTGCTTCCCTCTCTAGTTCCTAAATTTCTTCACATGATTAAATCTTTGCAAAATACACTGCTTCTCTGTTTCTCCTATCACCATATTATCTATTCCGTACACTTAAAAAAAATAACTGAACCATTTTCTAGTCATAGGTCTCATTCAACCTGTTATGAGCATTAGAAATGTAATAGACACGTACAAAGAGTAGAACCAAGACCTCCTTCCCCAGCCTCAACAGACCTAAGGATGAAAATGATAGGAAATCATTTACAGGAAACACATGGGCCAAAAACCATGAGGAATGGAAACATCTTGTGGTACTAGGTGAAATGGGTGGGGCACCAAGCAGCAGTGCAAAAAGTACAACTGAGAAATACAACTCTGTGCAAGAAAGCTGTTCACAGGGTCTACCATGGCTCCCTTGAGATTTGTGGATGTGAAACCTGTTACCAACTTCCTAATTCCCATATAGACCATAAAAGACTGAGTCGAGGCAATAGCACACAAACCCCAGTGGGATGGGGATGAGAAATAAAGCAGACCTTTAAAATTCCCATAAATTTCATATACTATCAGACTGTCTTGTTGTATTGGCAATTTTTGTGGAACTTAGACTTTGTCTCAAGGAATATATCTTTTGAGTGAGAGATAAAGGGAAAGACATAGGGAAGTGGAGGAAATATGAAAACAAAATAAAGAATTTTTTTCTTACAGTTAGAACTATCCAAAAATGGAATGGGCTCCCTCAAGACATAGTGATTCTTCCTCAATGGAAGTCTACTAGGAAAGGCTGGATGAACACTTTTCAAGTATGTTGTAGTGGGGATTTTAATTCAGGGCTGGATGAGTCAGTCTCTGAGATTCCTTCCAAGTCTGAGATTCCATGATTTTGTGAGGCACACAATAGTAATGCACAAAGCACAGATTTCATTAATAGGTGGTGTGAGTTTTGAGAACACTAAGTCAAACTTACTCTCCTTTTAGTCTGTTGTTTTCTGGGGAGCTGAAGGGCATTTGAGACAAAATAGTCAGATTTCAGGGACCCAGGAGAAAGTGAGTATGAGAGCCAAACAATTCAAAGACATTATCAGAGAAAAAACTCCCCAAGACTGAATTTAGACCTTAGTGTTTGAGGTCAGGACCCATTACACAAGTTACACCCATTAGGTTTAATTTACAGCATATGCTAAGTGTATATGAAATCTCACATCTGTCAAAATAAGCGCTCAGCCTCCCTTGGTACCTGGTAGTTATGGGGAAAAGTGAGGAGAAATAATTTTCTAAAAGATGATAGTCCTCTGGGCAGAGGAATTTCTGAAAACTTGAGCTTCTTCCTCAGGAAGGATAAGGCCCCTCAGGGATAGCACTACCCCCAACTCAACTAGAGAAAAATCTCTACTCTCAATCTTCAAATCCCAAATTAAGAGGTATAGTGCTAGACTGTGCTAAACTGGATTAGGCCTCCACTGTGGCAGGGTGAGGAAAGAAGTATGGATAGTGAAAAAGAACACTGGACAAAGGAAATAAACATTTATTAAGCACTTAAGATATTCCAAGCAATGTGGTAAGCCATTTACTAATCTCATTTGATCTTCACCACAATAATCATTGTCCCCATTTTACAGCAGAGGAAACTGAGGTAGATAATGGTTAAGGGGCTGGTTCAGGATCACCCTGGTATCTGAGGTAGGTATTTGAGGGCAAATTTGAACTCAAGTATTCCTGAGTCCAAGCTCAGCATTCATTACACCACCTAGCTTCTGATGGACAAAGACTAGGACTTCCAAGACCTGCCATTAACAAGCTGTGTGACTTTGGGCAGATGATTCCTCTTTTTGGAACCATAACTTTCTGATCTGTAATATAGCAGGACATTGGACTAGATTATTTCTGAAGCTATTGGCAGGCTCTAACATTTCCTGATTATATGAACCTGATGTTTTTCAGAAGTTGTCGCACCATGATGAGCAAGGATTGATTCTTCCTTTCAGAGGACTTGGATCAGGAAGATGTGAGACTCTGAGCATGGATCAGCTCCCTGATGTCCTAAAAAGGGAACTGGACTGAAAATTAATAAGTTTACATTCTAATTCTGGCCTTGTACAAAGAATGTTGTAACAAATGGTGACAAAATCCAGAGAAATTCCTAAGGTTCTATGGTTCATTGTCCATGCATAGACCTGACTAGGTAGTTATTGGGAAATGTTCTAAAATGAACCACAGCCATCTCAGAATTGTAAATAACTTCCCTGACATCATCTGTTCAATCTATATATGAACAAGGATTCCCTCAGTAACTAATCCAAGAAGTGGTCATTCAGGTAATTTACTTGACTTTTGGTGACAGGGGAACTCACTACATCTTTTTTATTTATTTATTTATTTTCAGTTTCCAACATTCATTGAGTTCCAAATTTTCTCCCATCTCTCCCCTCCCTCACCCAAAAACACCCTGCATTCTGATTACGCCTTCCCCCAATTTGCCCTCCCTTCTATCTTGCTCCTCCCTTCCCTTATCCCCATCTTCTCTCTTTTCTTGTAGGGCAAGATATATTTCCATACCCTATTAACTGTATTTCTTATTTCACAGTTGCATGCAAAAAGAATTCTGAACATTCGTTTCTAAAACATTGAGTTCCAATGTCTCTCCCTTCTTCCCTCCCCACCTATCCCCACTGAGAAGGTAAGCAATTCAATATAGGCTATATATGTGTAGTTTTGCAAAAGACTTCCATAACAGTCATGTTGTATAAGATTAACAATATATCCCCTTCTCCCCTACTTTCCTATAGTGTAAGATAAATTTTCATACCAAATTGAGTGTGCATGTTATTCCCTCCTTAAGCCAAATGTGATGAGAGTAAGCTTCACTTTTTCCCTCTCACCTCCTACCCTTTTCCCCTCCATTGGAAAAACTTTTTCTTGCCTCTTTTGTGAGAGATAATTTGCTCCATTCCATTTCTCCCTTTCTCTTCCCAATATATTCCTCTCATCCCTTAATTTTATTTTTTTAGATATCATCTCTTCCTCTTCAACTCACCCTGTTCCCTCTGTCTATATGTGTGTGTGTATGCGCGCGCGCACATGTGTAATCCCTCCAACTATCCAAATGCTGAGAAAAGTTTCAAGAGTTACAAATATTATCTTTCCATGTAGGAACACAACAGTTCAACTTTAGTAAGTCCCTTATGATTTCTCTTTCCTGTTTACCTTTTCATGCTTCTCTTGATTCTTGTGTTTGAAAGTCAAATTTTCTATTCAGTTCTGGTCTTTTCATCAATAATGCTTGAAAGTCCTCTATTTCATTGAATGACCATTTTTTCCCCTGAAGTTTTGCTGGTTAGGTGACTCTTGGTTTTAATCCTGGTTCCTTTGATTTCTGGAATATCATATTCCAACTCTTTTGATCCCTTAATGTAGAAGCTGTTAGATCTTGTGTCATCCTGATTGTATTTCCACAATACTCAAATTGTTTCTTTTTAGCTGCTTGCAGTATTTTTTCCTTCACCTGAGAACTCTGGAATTTGACTACAATATTCCTAGGAGTTTATCTTTTTGGACCTCTTTCAGGAAGTGATTGGTGGATTCTTTCAATATTTATTTTACCCTCTGGTTCCAGAATATCAGGGCACTTTTCCTTGACAATTTCATAAAAGATGATGTCTAGGCTCTTTTTTGACCATGGCTTTCAGGTGGTCCCATAATGTTTAAATTGTGTCCCTTGGGTCTATTTTCCAGGTCAGTTGTTTTTCCAATGAGATTTCAGATTATCTTCTATTTTTTCATCTTTTTGGTTTTGTTTTGTAATTTCTTGGTTTCTCATACAGTCATTAGCTTCCATTTGCTCCATTCTAATTTTTAAAGAACTATTTTCTTCAGTGAGCTTTTGAACCTCCTTTTTCATTTGGCTAATTTTTAAAGCATTCTTCTCCTCATTGGCTTTTTGGACATATTTTGCAAATTGAGTTAGCCTGTTTTTAAAGGTGCTATTTTCTTCAGCATTTTTTGGTTCTCCCTTAGCAAACTGTTGACTTGCTCTTCATGATTCTCTTGCATCACTCTCATTTCTCTTCCCAATTTTTCCTCCACCTCTCTTACTTGATTTTCAAAATCCTTTTTGAGCTCTTCCACAGCCTGAGACAATTGCACATTTATTTTGCAGGTTTTGGATGCAGAAGCCTTGACTTTTATGTCTTCCTCTGATGGTATTCATTGTTCTTTCTCATCTGAAAGGATGGAAAAAATATCTGTTCACCAAGAAAGTAACCTTCTATAGTCTTATTTTTTCCCCTTTTTTGGGCATTTTCCTAGCCTGTTACTTGACTTTTGTCAAGAAGAGGATATACTCTGGGGACCTGTAAATTCTCAGTTCCTCCAAGATGGCACAATCAAGGGAGAGGAGTTTACTCCTCTCCTGGTCTGCATTCTGGTCTGGGAGCTACTTCAAACTTTTCTGCCCAGAATCTTCAAGTAGAATTCCCTCTTCAAAGTCTCTACCAGCTCCACCTTGTTAGCTCCCTTCCTCACCCCTGGGCTGCCACTCAGGGCTGAGATCCAGATCAGCAGCTCAATTCCTCCAGGGCTTTTAAGCTGAGGGCTCCAAAAATGGACACTGCTGCTGCAGTTGCTGCTGCCAGTGGGGCCATACCATTTTCCCTTCTCCCCTAGGTGAAAGAGCTTTCTCACTGACCTTTGAAGCTGTCTTTGGTATTTGTGGGTTCAATAATCTGGGAACTGCAGCTGCAACCTGGGATTCCATGCCTCGGACTGCTCTGGTCCTGTCGGTGCCACATTGCACTGCATGGTCAAGGCCAAGCTGCATTCTACTCCATGCCTGGTGTGATCGACCTTTCCTGACACCCTTTCAGGCTTCCTTGGACTGGAAATCACTTTCACTCTGTTGTTTTGTGGCTTCTGCTGCTCTAGAATTTGTTTAGAGTCATTTTTTTTACGGGTATTTTATGGGCTATGGGGGGGAGGGGAAGTTTCTACAAGACCATCCTTTTACTCTGCCTTCTTGACTCTGTTCCCTGAACCTACTACATCTTGAAAAAGTCCATTTCACTTTTGGGATGGTACTAATTGGTAGGAAACATCACCTTGCCTTAAGTGAAAAATTTGCCCCTGTGACTTTCAACTATCAGCTTAGTACTGCCTTCCATAGTCAAATAGAACAAATCTAATCACACTTCCACATTAGGGTTCTTCAGATTCTGGTATAACCCAGGTTTGAAGCCTGGAACATTTCATGTCCTGTTGCTCAGAAGGGATTCTGGATTGGTGGAGAGAATGAAGACTCAACAGCACAGTCCTAAAATCCAGAGTTGGTATGAGAGCTTTTGAAGGAAATTCTTCATTTCTCTTTCAAACGGGATTTCTGTGGTTACAAACTCTTTTCAAGAAGAAACCCAGGAAAAGAGAGAAAATTTTTCAGAAAGCAGCGGAAATGTGGAGGGGCCAATAACTCAATATTCCTCTGATTTCTAGTTTGCCTCCTAAAGGCTACAAAGAATTCCCCCTCTAGTGAGACTGGGGTATCTCTTGATTGGATTGACATCTCTTGGTCTCAGTGGGAGAGTTTCCTCTGTGTATTTTCTAACCTGTGTGACTTTTCCAGTTTCTGTGTGATATGTATTTAGATAAATGGGTTTACTCACTATTCACTATTTGTGATTTTTTTTTAATACAACTAGCACTTAGTTAGAAGGAGTCAAGCCTAAGAGCATAAGCTTGAGCTCATCCTTTCCCCTTTTATGGATAGTGACCAGAAAATTGTCTTCAACATAAAAATAATGCCCCTTCCTAAATAGAAATATTTAGGAAGGCTGGTAAATACAATTCTTATCTGGTATCCTCTCTAAGAGAACTAAATGACCAGCCTTGTGGCCCCTTTACCTGCTTCCTCTAGGCCTAAATCAAATTCTCCCTTGGAGAATGGTAAGCAAAGTTACAGAGATGTGTATTCATATCTCCCTGCATTTAGAGCTGCATTTAGACAACTTTTATGAGCATGCACATCTTACCCAACAACATACATATTATATTTTAAGATAACTATCATACTTCCCCTTCCAAGTCTTTTCATCACCTCTTTTTTGTGTTAAGCAAGAAGGTATCAGAGCTATAAGACTAGAAAGTATTCAGTAAAATAAATCCATTTTATGGAATCATGGGTACCAAATTACTACTATCAAATTGGCACCCATGATCTTTATTGTCGCACCCCAGAAGATGCTGAGAGAAAGAACAAAATAGAGGCCTGAAAGTGGTCAAAGAAAAATTGAAAGTATCAAGACCTAACTCCCGGATTAAAATGGAGAAGGAAGGGTCTTGTGATGATAGGGCTGACATAGCTCAAATCTCCCTTTGGTACATCTTTTTGATTCAGTGTCACAACCCTGGTGAATGCAGAAGGGGTTTGGGGAAGGAAAGTGTTTGATTTTACCAAAGTAAATCTTTTTTGTTTTAAATAAAGTTCTTTTTAACTAATTTTCTCATCTGCAAATATCTCATTGTGTTCCAATCTCAAACCTGAATTATTGGATTGTGCCATGAGCCCTGGGCCAGAGTATTCGGCATCATCGAACAGGTTTGCATCTCAATAATCTTTATATATTCAAAGTTGAATTGGGGGAAGGTTGGCAAAGAAAAATGAGAGCCTTGGATCATGAAATGATCATATACAAGACTATAATAGTCTTTGGCCTTTTATGTTTTAGCTCTACATAGGGAGCCATCTCAAGAGATGAGAAAAGCCTCATCACTATTTCTATAGAAACAGATGAATAGGCATTTGAAGAGCTTGACAAGGATTAAACAACAACAATAAATAACTTGCATTTATATAGCACTGTTGGTTTGAAAAAACACTTTATACAATCCAGTATCCTTTCCCTTATTCTTAGAGACAATTTTAGAATACAGAAAATACATTGTCTTTCTATGTTCAGCAAAGACCAATATCAAAACACTTTAGGCATTTAAGGACTGTACATTTAAGGTAGAGGGGCAAATAATGGACTTAATAGTAATTCAGGTGAAAAATATAATGCTGTTAGGGTTGAGGATCACAAGATGCCATGTGGCCTCTGACCCAGAGGTCTCTCTGGAGAATATGTCATATCTCACTGCTATTAGCATTGTAAAGGAAAGAAATAAAAGTCAGAATGAAGACCCAAATTGGAACCATCACTGGTAGTAAGAAAACCTTGGTCTTTATAACTATGTAACTTTTGAAAATGTAACTATAACTATAAATGTAACTATATAACTATCAGAAATATGTTTCTCCCAATTTTATGCCTAATTTGAAGTTTATGATCAGGGAAATTTTAATAGGATTATTTCTCTTGTTTGTTCAAGAAATCTTGAATTATTTTTGTGTATAGATGGGAGACACTTTCTTGGAAAAGACCCTTTAAGATTATATTTTGCTCTACTAAAGCAAACACTTTTTTGTTACCAATTAATAATAAGTGAAGAGGGATTTCATATTCTCTACATCTTTCAGTCAGTTGTATAATGGTAAAGATGTGATTCATTGTGGAAAATTGTCTGGGTAAGTCTGCCTGCTCCCTACTAATACCTTCAATGAGTTTAGATAATTAGATAATTCTCATAAATAATAATTTAGATAATTCTCATAAAAATTTATTACACATAGGAACATAAGCATTTCACTCAGTAATTGTTGCTCTGTCACTTTTTTCAGTACTAATAAAGTCTAGGGTTTTTTTTTTCCTGAACCTCAGATATCTTCCCTTCCTTCCTTTTGAACCTTGTGAATCAATCCATCAATGTCATCATAATTTTATCACCTCTAGTATGGATCTTCTCTATGTATACTTGATCTAGTTCAACTGCTTTTTCCAACTTTGTTCCTTTTGGTGCCATTTCTACTTCTTCTCTAAGCATACTCTGGACTTTGATGTTTAACTCCAAGTATGACATCCCTACTCTCCTTTGTCCTTCCATTTTCTTCATATTTTTCATTTATCATTTCAATGAAATTATATATTATACACCATCAATACTGGTGAATGAGAACATAAAGAAAGATGAAATGTTATCCAGACAAAGGAAGCAGAGCTAGAAGAACAGTATGCATGATCATTATCACTAAATGTAAAGAATAGCCATTCAGTGTGCTCAGAATTACTTTGCTTAATTGACTCTCTCCAAGTTTTCTTTAAAGTGATTTTACTCTCTACTGCTTCTCTCTGATATACAGGGTGATGCTACTCATAATCTTCCATTATATTTTTTGTTAAGATTTTATAAGCAAGTTGAACTACTATGGCATTTGGCTGCCATTTCTATCCAGTTGAGACAGGTCAAGTGTTTAGTGCCTAGCACATAGCAGATGTATAGTAAATGCTTATTGATTGATTGTTAACCAGGGAGCATTTTAGGATATTTTGACCTTTGTTATAACAATGTAGATAAGTTAAACTTCCTTTGCTTTACTTCATATAACTTTTTGCCTGTTTCATAAGGTATACTTCCTATACCTATTATATCTCTCATTAACTAAATTGTGTAACTTTAGACATCATTAATAATGGTGAATGAGAACATAAAGGGATTCAGAAAGATGGAAGTTATCAAAACAAAGGATACAGAGTGAAAAGAATTACATGCAAAATTATTATGACTAAATGAAAAAACAATTCTATGTAACCTTTGACAAGTCATTTCATTCCTATGAACCTTGGTTCATCATCTTTGAAATGATGAGTCTAAACTACATAGTCTATAGTCCTTTGCAGCTCTAAAACAATGGCGTTACGTTTAGGAAAAATTAGACTTATTCTCCATGGCTCCAAAAAACAGAACTAATATCAGTGAGTGGGTGTTGGAGGGAGTCAACAATCAGATCACTTTTTAAAAATAACATACTTTCACCACTATAACTGCAAAAAATGATCAAGCTGCTTTGACATGAAGTTCTCATTACTAATGGTATTCATACAGAGACATGATGACCACTTATCAGAGATTTTATGGAAAGGAAATAAGCAGTGGTCTAGGGATTAGAAAGTGGATTGAATCTGGATTTAAAGAATGTTGATTCAAATCCCTGGGCTCTATGACCTCGAAGAATTCATCTCATCAGTCTGGGCCTATTCCCTCAACCATCATTAATCAATGATGCCCCTTTCCTCTCCAAAGCCTATGGTCTTAGCAGCTCATTAAATATCTCTGTAATTCTATAACAATGCAGCTTTTAGTGAAGCTTTCTACAGTAAAAAATCATAACTCAAAAAAAAAAAGGAAGGAAAACAAAGAAACAGAAACTCATTTGTCACTGACTTTGTTGCTTCACAAGGATTAAGAGCTGAAAGAACATGGTGCAGCCCCATCTCTGGTTCTTGGTCCTCTTTCTGTTCATGAGTAAGTTCTGCCTATTGCCAGTCCCTCTCTATTACCCACCTGACAGCTATCTGCTTGGGCAGGAACACTGCTAGGAACTTCTGGGTGATTTAAGGCTGAGATGGTAGTTTCCTTTCAATCTGTGCTTTTGAACAATAATGCTAACTCCTATGGTTTCTGTCTGTACTGAAATCCTAAGGAATTGAGCTAGTCAAAAGCATGGCCGTGAGAAATGAATGCCAACAGCAAATGGGGCCAGCCTAGTGCCTTTTCCTACTTTGAAGAGGACAATCTTGAAATGTATTTGTATTCAGACTTGATTCAGCCTCAGTGGGCCTCAGATTCCTCAACTATTAAATGAAAGGGATTCCTTTCCAGCTATACTCTTGTATGGATCTCTAATTCTAGGAAATAGTCCTGGGACATTCTCATTTGATTTTTATAATTGTGCTATGAAGGAGCAAAACACTTTTTTTACACATTTTAAAAAATAGCTGAGGTCCACAGCAGTTAAATAACTTCATTAAAAATCACAAAGCTAGTAAATGGTAGGACCAGAACCCAAATAAAAGACATCTGAGCCATTACATGTATTTCACAGAGAAAGTGCAGAGTAAATGGTTGCTGTTTTCAATTGAACTGAAAATGTAATTGTCCAGTCTGGTTTTTGTGACACTATGCTTCCTTTCTACCTTAACCCTCACTAAAATGTTTTCCCACACTCATAAACAAGTGAGATGAAACTGTATGATATTCTGGAAAGAATGCTGAATTTGGCATCAAAGGACCTAGATTCACATCTTGCTCTGCCACTTATGATATGTCCTTCAAAAAGTCCTTTCACTTATCTAGGCCTCAGTTTCTTCATCTGTAAAATGAGGGCTGTACTCTCAAGACTTCAAAGGTCCCTTCTAACTTTAAATTCCTAGCCCATGAGAAATGAGTTTGAGGTTATCCAGTGTGTTGTTAGATACAGAGTTATCAATCTCTACTGAAATAAATAATGGAGAACTGAGTATAATTTTTGAAATGTAGGCAGCAATAACAAAAAAAAAACCTCTACAATTTATTTGTCCAATTCTTTAAGCTTTACCTGCATAACACAAGTAAAGGCTTAGAGAGATGGAGAGACATTCTCTAAGTCACAAGGTTAGTATGCAGCAAATCCAGGTCAATGCACTTCTCTACAGATAACTGTTGTAGTCAACATCATCACTAAACATTATTGAGCACATGGCACTATTTGGGTTATTGTACAAAGAAAATGATACAGGCTAAGTGCCTGACCCCACTTGCTTAAAACCAAGTAGAAAGAAGGGAGACTGTCCAGGATTGTGTTGGACAGCAGAGATGTTACTGTGACTGTGAAAGACTCATACTATGGATAGTCCATATTTAAGGTGATGAATGGTGTTTTCAAATTTTGATCTTCAATATCTATTAGAAAGTCTAGCAATATATTGAAATAAACTAGGTCAGAAACAAAAGAATTTCTTAAAAAGTGAAGCCAATGTGCTTAGAGTTCAGTAATCCTCATGGGGATTTAAATCATACTCCCATTTATAACAAATCTCTTCTCTCCAGGGAAAACTCAACCAGTCAGCAGCGTGTAAGACTACTTAAACTTGGATGTGTCCATTTGGCTTTGTCCAAAGCCCTCTTTCCCTCTCTCTGAACTATCTCCCTCAAACAATTTCATCCACTTCCATGAGTTCTATTATTACCTCTATGCATATGACTCAATTCTGTATCTATAGCCAGCACCTCTTCCCAAAGCTCTAGTCCCATATTTCTAAATGCCTCTTATATACTCAAGCTCATTACATTAAACTTAACTGACCTTGTTCAACTCCCTTCTTTCCACCCAAATAGAGAAAAAATTTAACATTTTCTTAACTTCTCTGTTTTTGTAATTTTCACTATATTCTCAGTTGCTTAATCTCACAGAAACACCTTTAGCTCTTCCCTTTCCCTCACCCCCAGAACTAATCAATTCCAAAGTCCTGTTGTTTTTACCTCTATATTAGAAAAAAAATCAGAATTAGAATAGAAGTGCTAGTCATGAAGCCACAGTTGACACTGATCTCTGTGAAAATGTCTAAAGATCTAAGGGAAAGCTCCCGGCATATAGTACCAGTCATCTATATGGGATTTATGAAAAGGAAATGACCAAAATGACCCAGGGATGAAAATGGCAGGAATGGGTGACAATGTGGGAAGGATGAGATCCCAGATGGATCAATATAAGGAAGTAATATTTGTCCCTTCTGTCCCCTCCTCTTCACTCCCATTGCTACCACCATTCACCCTGTATCCTCTCTAACTCATTTTTCAAACTTTACCACAAAAAAGTGTATAGCAGGGGCAGAGCCAAGATGGTGGAGTAGAAAGATGCAGCACACTAGCTGTACCCCCACAGCCCATAAAATACCTGTAAAGAAAGACTCTCAACAAATTCTAGAGCAGCAGAAGCCACAGAGCAATGGAGTGGAGAAGAATTTCAGCCCAGGATGACCTGAAAGGCTGATGGGAAAGGTCAGTTCCACAGGACGTGGAGTGTAGCCCAGCCCAACCTTGGCCTCCTGGCACAGTGCCGAGAGGAGGACTGAGCAGGCCTTGGGGGTGGAATCCCCAGTGACGTAGCAGAGGTTTACAGATCCCTCAACCCACAGGCACCAAAGGTCAGTGAGAGGGTTTTTTCTGCTGGCTGAGAAGGGAGAAGGGTCTTCCCATAGCTCCAGCCCCATGCAGTGGTGACAAAGACCACATCTGGAGGCAGCAGCTCCCACAGCATGGATCAACATCTTGCTAAAGGAGACCCAAAAAAATGCTGAAGAAAATAACACCTTGAAAAATAGGCTAACTCAATTGGCAAAAGAGGTTCAAAGAGCCAATGAGGAGAAGAATGCTTTAAAAAGCAGAATCAGCCAAACGGAAAAGGAGGTTCAAAAGCTCACTGAAGAAAATAGTTCTTTAAAAATTAGAACGGAACAGATGGAGGTTAATGACTTTATGAGAAACCAAGAAATCACAAAACAAAACCAAAAGAATGAAAAAATGGAAGATAATGTGAAATATCTCATCTTTTTGTAGAAATGAATATTGAAAACTTAAATAAAAATTTTTTTTAAAAAGTGTGTAGTAAGAATGATTGTCTTCTCTATATACTCTTCCTCATCTTCTTATGGCTCCACTATTGGTTTCCCCCAATATTCCATCATGGACTCTTTCCTCTTCTTTCTCTACACATTTGCCCTTACTGAACTCATCTTCTTCAATGACTACAATTATCACCTTTTGCAAGATGATTTGCAAGGGTCTATCTTCACTCCAGCCTCTCTTCAGAGCTTGGTTTATTTAACTCAACAAGAATTTTTTTTATGATTCTGCATCTCTAAATAGCAGCTAAGTATGTCCACTTCAATGTCCTTAGTGCAAATCAGTTTCTAAAATCTCCTTAGATTTCTCTTGCCCTTATAACCTTTATTCCCTCTCCCCCAAAAATATTCCTTGCAAGGACTTTGGAAAAATCATATTTGAACAGACATGACAAAATTGAGGTAGATTCATCTCCTCGTGTGTCTCAGAAAACAGAGGGCTCACAATCTGTAGCCTGCTGAAACACGAATACAGTTGAAATTCACTTTATACAATAGAATGGTGTGTAAACCTAATTTTGTTATTTTATTTTGGGTTCTGTGATTTCATTAGTTCAGGCAAAGAAGAAATGCCCTTTCCAAATTCAGGTCTATCATTCATTATACACAGTATAATCTTAAAGAATTGCTTGGAAGCACTAAGGGATTAAGTGACTTGAGTTCAATGACACAGACAAGACATGTCAGAGTCAAACCCAAGTCACCCTAACTCTGAGGTCATCCCTGTCTCCATTGCATATCTTTGCTTATCTTTGGAAAATAAATTTTAAAAAAAAACTGGAGGATCCACCATTTAAAGAATATTATTAAGAATCCTTCTGTAAGGTGAATAATAAACCCTAATGTGTTAATGGGCTTTCATGGATAGAGGACTAGACCTGAACTGAGAGAGACCCAAATTCAAATCCTGCCTCTATGGGGCAGCTATGTGGAACAGTGGATAGAGTACTGGCCCTGGAGTCAAGGGGACCTGAGTTCCAATCTGGCCTCAGACACTTATTACCTGTGCAACCCTGAGCAACTCACTTAACCCAGATTGTCTCCCTGCTCCCCCCAAAAAAATCCTGTGACACTGATAAGCTGTGTGTTCACAGGAAAGGCACCTTATCACTTCAGATTTCAAGAAACTCTCTAAGAATTTTATCTATAATAAGTTAAAGATGATTTATGCACAAGTTAAAGAAGAGATTTCTCAAACCAAAGAATACTGATCCTTGATATATTGACAGATTTTCATGTATAATATATTCATGATCCATCAAAATAATGTAATTCTCCTACCCTGAAGTAATGCATGGGGGAAGAGGACAGAGAAAGTTTCCATAGCAGTTTGTTCTCCCAGAATTGAATAAGGTGGGCTTAAAGAGAATCTTGGAATCCTCAAAGGAGACAAAGAACACATGTAGTACAAACTATACTCAATAGGAAACTCTTTGTAATAACTTCCCCCACAAGTTATCATCTAGCATTCACTTCAAGATCTCCAGTGATGGGGAACTCACTACCTTCCATGGGATGAATGCTCGGGTCATTGACAGATATTCCTGTTGGTATAAGTACAAAAATAAGAGCAGACAGCTTTACCTGATTGAATCAGTTCTTTAGCGTTGCAGGATGCACTTTCAATGTTATGACTAAGTGAACTTCCTTTTGATTATTGAATGGCTTTTCACTCTCATTTCATTTGAACCTAAATCACCTAATTTAGACCTCATCTATTTGAGACAATTGATTGCACTTCTGGAATGGAATCTACAGTGCTTAATTCAAATGATAAAACCGTGAAGTTTAGGGAATGTGTAACAGCAAGCACTCTTCTGCATAGGTTTTTAGAAATGCTTTTCTAATAGGAAAGCAACTTTTGAGGGGTTAACAATCTTCTTTAATCACATATACTAGCAGAGAAAATACAAGTAGAGAAATAAAGACCAATGGATAGGACTTCTAACTATCTGATCATAAGCAATACATACATCATAGATCAACAGACAGATCCAGCTGTCTGACCATTACATACATTCACAGTTACCAGAGAAACAAGCACCAACATTCAGCTTTTCAGAGCTGGTGGGGAGGAGCTCCTTAATGGCTACCCAGAGTCTCACCTGGCACATGAACCTTTTTCCACAGAGTAAGCCCCAAAGCAAAACCTCACCTCTGAGCATACATACACTTTTTCAGAGCAGGAGGGCATCAAGACCCTCAGAACCCAGTGCTTCATTTTGTTGTTGTTGTTGTATTTGTCCTTTGTTCTTGAAGAGGACTATGACATCAAGATGATGGCATGACTTGCAGTTGACTTTGGTTTGAGTAAGGAAGGGATGTGCAAGGTCAGCAGCCTCACTTCCTCCTTCAGAGCCATCTGGGTCCAGTGGTCTGATATTCATCAGGATAGCTAGAGATGGCCCAAGATGCAATGTGGGACCCTAGCCATTTTAGGCTAAGGTCTTATCACATTCTCACATTGAGTGAAATACACCCTTGCAACAAAATAGGCATCTTTAAGTAGTTACTCAAGGGATGGCCCCTTTTAATAAAAAAAAAATCAAACAGGGAGGAGAAGGTCCTTAGGGTTCCTGAATAAAAGAGAAACAGTTACTAGTGTGGGCTTTCCTACAAAACAAGCCTCTCCTAATCAAGCTTCCTTTAATGGGCTCCACCTGAAGCCCATTAATGAGTGGGAAAGATCTTTTAACTCCCATTAACATAAATCCCATTAACAGTACAGAATGTAAGGGCTCAAAGGGTTGAACTTGACTATTGTTGGAGTTTCTCATTTCCATCTGCAGGACCAGGAACATCTAGAGAGAACCCAGCCTCATTGATGGTGATAGGGACTTTAAGAGAGTCAGTCATTCTATCCTTGGAAATCCTAACTGGGATGACTATTGAGAAAGTTGCCTGGACTTCCATATACCTGCTGCTGTTATGCAACAGGCAAATATAGAATGCTGGAAATGGAGTCAGGAAGACCTGGATTCAAAGCTCACCTTTGAACCTTGCTAGCTCAAAGACACTGAACAAGCTACTTAACCTCTAAGATTTATCTATTCTGTTATAGATGGACTATGTCTGAGTTGGTGAAAGGAATTTCCACATAAACCGATGTGCAGATCCTTCATGCACACTAATAATGCAATGCACTCGTTTGGTAGACTAATATAAAGCAAATTTTCACAGAGAAAATCTTCAGAATCCTCTTATACTCAAAAATTTCTAGGGGAGGGGTGACTAGAAGGAGATTCCACAGTATGGTACCTCCTTAAGGAATTAAAAGATGAGAGGTTAAGAAAAAACCCAAAATATCAGTCATATAATGAAACCCATTCTCACACAAATTCCCAGTACAGCTTCCCCCCAAATTTATTATCACATGTCTATTTTAATAACTCCACTTGTTAAGAACTTATTTCCTTCCAAAGCATCTACAGGACTTATTCCAAATCATGGACTGTGATACTAAGGCAATGCTATGAGATAGGAATTAAGTTTAATGGCTATTACAGTTTCCCTTTTGCTTCTACAGAGCCAAGAGCTTCCAGAGAGAAGGATGCCCCAGTAATGGTGACAGGGATTCTGGGAGAGTCAGCTACTCTACCCACAGAAATACCAACTGGATATAAACTTGAGAGCATTATCTGGTTTTCCCATGCGTATTTTGCTGTTGTGCAACCAAAGGGAACATTATCCAGCATCATTGTAACCCATCCAGATTATTGGGGAAGATTAGATGTTCCACCCATGACTTATAACTTGAAGATAAGCCCCCTGAAGATGGAGGATGCTGGACTCTACAGAGTTAACCTAAATCTTCAGGACCCTACAACTACCACCATCAACAAGAGCTATACCCTACATGTCTACAGTAAGTCT
The DNA here is from genome assembly GCF_028372415.1 of Notamacropus eugenii. Classification (NCBI taxonomy): domain Eukaryota; kingdom Metazoa; phylum Chordata; class Mammalia; order Diprotodontia; family Macropodidae; genus Notamacropus; species Notamacropus eugenii. The sequence goes on along the minus strand of NC_092873.1, from coordinate 385,669,968 downwards.
ATAGTTGTAGACTCATAGAATGTTTGGTGTGAAAGGGGCCAAAAAAGCACTCTAGTCCAATCCCTCATTTCTCATCCGAGGAAACTAAGGGCCAAGCAAGTGTAGTAATTTACCAAAAGTCACATATGTAGTGTTATAACTAGGAAAAGAAATGCAGTTACCCTATTTAGTTTTGTCCTATTCTACAGGGTTATTTTCCAAGTTATTCTTCAAAAGAATACCAAAGTGTTCAATCAAGTGTCCCCTGAACCAGTCAATGGCTATCAGTATCAGACCTCAGAACTATACTAGAAAGTCAGGGGGTAAAAGGACTAGAAAGGACATGGGTCTTGTTTTCAGACACGTGTGGATTTTGTCCTTTCATCTCTCACTATTGGCTCTTTCCTATTTGCCTACAAAAATGTTCAGTCTCCCTAAGACTTAAAAGAACTTTTTCTTAAATCCTGTCATTCATTCAGCTATTATCCCATTAGTCTCCTACCATCTGCTGCTAAACTCCTAAAAAATACTGTCTATATGCAACGGCTCTTCTTCTGCACTACTCACCTTCTCAACCCTTGATAAAATAGCTCAGGCTCTAATAACTATGGAAACTGTCCTCTCTAAAGTTGTCAATAACCTTATAAATGCCACATTCCATCAGGATTTTTTTCAGTCTTCTTCATCCTTGAACTCTCTGCAACATATAATGTAGTTGATCATTTCTATGATCCTAAAATTTCCTTTTACTGGGTACTTTCTGTTCTTTTGACTTAAAAAAGACATACTTTTTCAGTTTTCCTCTTACTTCCCTAAATGCTCCTTTTCTCTTCCCTTCAGTGACTCTCCTTGATATACTTCACCTTTTAATATGGGCGTGCCTCAAAGTTTAGTCCTTGGCCCTTTTCTGTCCCTATACGTTTCCTACTTGGCAACCTCATTCATTACCACTGATAAAAATGAATCTAAAGTCTTCATCTGCTTGCCTTGTTTAGGAGCTACTTTAGCAAGAATCCCTCAAAAATGACTTCTAAAGAGAAGTATATTGTTATAAATAACAAAAGTTATAAAGAAGGTGGTTTCATTATAGATTCATTCTTATGCCTGGTGTTGTTCTATCCTATAGAATGACTGGAAAGGCCAATAATTACTTGGGATACTGTACCCTCTGTGGATAACACCTGTAACATCACTCTGACATGTTTCATGAAGGAGGGAGGAGAAGCTTTGAGGTTCCAGGGGGCTCCACTGGAAAAACAAGCTGTTGAATCCAATGGGAAATCTTGGCTTTTCATCTTCCAAAGACCTGAGGATGCTCACATAAATTACACCTGCACAGCCACAAACCCTATCAGCAACAATTCTCAATCCATACTTCTTCAACCTCTCTGTGCAGGTAATCATCTGTCCCTTCTCCCCAAAAGCCTCAGGGAACACCCTGAGCAGCTGTAGGAGGTGGGCCTCAGAAGGTCTGGTCTTTACATTGGGCAGTGTCAAGATAGAACACAACGAGGATAGAGATCAAATCCAGTCGAGGTCATAAGCATCTCTGAAATCAATTTAGTTCAACAAATTTATTAAGTCCTAATATGAACTGTGTTGTGTTAGGTACTGAAAAAAGGAAGGCACAGTCCCTGAGCCTCATGAAACTTACATTCTTGTAGGGGTTATACTAATACATATAACCATAATAATAATATATGACAAGTACCTTAAAGAGGTATAAAGCAAAGTGCTTCCTAAAGTTGAAGTGGGAAGATCACTTTTTTACTGATGGTTGGGAAAGACTTCATGGAGGAGATAGAATTTGAACTTGCTTTTAAAGTATGCAAATAAGAGATGAATGTATTATAGAACTGATTTTATTACAGTGCTTTAAAGATTGCAAAATACTTTACTTACGTAGTCACATTTGATCCTCACTACCCTAGAGGATAAAGACTTAGGAAATTAAGGCTAACAGACTTGTTCAAATCACATAATGAATAATTAACCAAGAAGCATATTTTTAAGTGCATAAAATATACAAAGCACTCTGAAGAAAAAGAAAAGTTCCTGGCATCAGGAAGTTTTCTTTAGTGAAGATGTAACATATGCAAATAAGTAAATAGAGAATATAAAAAGGTAAGTATGTGGTAAAGGTAGAGAGGAAGCATTGACAACTGGGAAGATCAGGGATTACGAAAGGACTCCCTTGGGCAATAGCACCCAAAGTGAACCTTCAAGGAAACTAGGAGATCCAAGAGGGGGAGGTGAAGAGGGACAGCACCCCACGCATAGGGGACAGCTTGTACAGAGATGGGAATCTCAAGTTTGGGGAAAAGTAAGTAAGTCAAGTTGGGGCTGAAATGTAGTGTATGTGAGAGGCAGTAACATAAGGTAAGTCTGGAAAGGTAAAGCGGAGTCAAATCATGAAATACTTTAAATGCCAGACTAAGGATTCTGCATTTTATCCTACTGAGAGTCTACTGAGAGCCATGAAAGGGGCGAGGGTGGTGTAACGTTGTCAGAGCCATATTATGGAAACATCACTTTGTTGACTGTGTTTAAGAAGAAGTGGAAAGGAAAGAAACTGGAAGGAGCGAGAGGACTTTAAAAGCTCTTACAGTAGTCCAGGGAAGAGGTGCTGAGATCCTGAATGGGGAAGGTGTACAGGTAGGTAGTCTTTTTGCAGATAATCATCTGTCCTTGTCTTTCTAAAACCTCAGTAGCTACTGCAAGGAGGTTTAAGGAAGTCTTGTCTTCAAAGAAACAGAGTTAATTTAAACAGGTAGCCTACAGATAACTTTCAATTCTATTTAATTAAATGAAATACTTATGTATTATGACCCATGATCAGATGAGCATGGTGCTATATATGAAGAGATAAGACAAAGAACCTGTACTTATGGACCTTGTAATGAACTAAAGGGATAAGAAAGCAACAAGACTATAATTAATAATAGTACATAAAAAGTGCAAAGCATCATATCAAGTTCAGAAAAGATTTCTATGTACAGGTGAACACAGGAAGGAATTTCATAGAGGAATTGACAGTTGAAGTGGATTTCAAGGGATGGCTAAAATTTCAACTGTTGAATATAATAACTAACTTTTATATAGAGCTTTAAAATTTGCAAAGTGCTTTACAGACCTTCTTTCATCTGAATCTCACATCAGCCTTATGAGGTAGGTACTGTGGGTATTCTTATAATCTCTTTTTCACAGGGAAGGAAATAAAGATTCAGAGATTTCCCCAGAATCTATCAACAAAAATTTGTAAGCATCTATTACATGAAAGTCACTGGGATAGGCAATGAGGATAGAAAAACAAAATTAAATAATCCCTGCCTTCAAGAAGTTTACATTTTACCATTAATATCCAAAAGGACATTAAAAGATGAGAAAATAGAAATAACTACAACACAGTTTTGGGTAGATCTAGAAAGGTCACCTGTGGGATATGAAACCAAAGCTAAACCTTCAGGGAGGCTAAAGATTCCAAGAGGCAAGGGGGAGGCCTGAATGCTTTCTAGAGTCAAGGACAACCTTTGCAAAGACACAGAGGCAGAAGTTAAGGCTTCACCATCAGAGAGCATGTAATCCGTTTTGACTAGAACATAGTACGTGAAGGGATGTAATATGAAATAAACCTGGACAGGCACACTGGACTCAAATGGTGACAGGTTCAAATGACTGACTAAGAATTTTGTATGTTATTCCAGAAACAATAGGGAAGATTCATGAATGGGAGAATTGCACAGTCAACTTAGTAGCTCTATGTGAACTGGTCAGAGGAAAGAATGGAAGCAGAGAGTTTAATCAGGAGATTATAGCGTTCCAAATGAAAGGTCATGAGGGTTAGTAGTGCTATAGTGACTATGTGGAAAGACAAACAAGGATTAGAAAGATATTATGGATATGTAATATCCAAGACGTGGAGACTAATCTTATATGGGTGAAGAGGGAGAGGGAAAAATTCAGAACAACTCTAAGGTTGCCAATATGAGTGACTAGAGCCTTCCTAGCGCTCTCAGTAGACATAGAGAGTTCGAGAGAGTAGTAGGTTTAGGGGGAAGGAAACTGAAGAATGAATTTCTGAACTTGTTGAATTTGAGTTTAAAGTCACCCAAGTAAAGATGTGAAACAGGCAGTTGGAGACACGGGAGAGAGATGGCAGCCAGATGAATGGTTTGGAGAGTCAGCTGTATGAAGATGATATTTAAACCTGTAGATGTTCTTGAGATCACCAAAACAGAGAGAACAGAGAGCAAAGAGAAGATGGCCCAGGACATCATGTCTCATAAGTAGTCAGTAGTTATATAATGATTAAAGTTTACAAAGTACTTTAAATATGTTAACTTATTTTATGCTCATAACTCTGTGAAGAAAGTGCTATTATTATCTCCATTTTAGAGACGAGAAAATTGAAACAGAGAGGTTTAGTGACTTTCCCAGGGCCACACAGCTGGTAAATGTCTGAAGAAGGGTTCGAATTCAGGTCTTTCTGGCTCCAAATCCCATGCTTTAGCCCTGTGCTACCTAGTTGCTAGAGGAAGAGGAAAGGTGGTGGTGGTGGTCAAAAAGAGCAATGGAATTACACGTGGATGATGATCATGCAAAACATACTGAGAAGAAGGAATAACATGTAGGAAAAGATCTAGAAAAAGCAGTGTTCCAAAAATCCAGAAAAGAGAAGTGGACAGTAATCAGTGACAGATTTTGCACAGAGGTCAAGAAGGAAGAGGACTGAGAAAAGATCATGGAATTTACAAATTAAATTATTAATTAGTTACTTTTAGTATTAATTATTTGTATTATTAATAGTTATTAGTTAATCATGTTAGCTAAAGTGGTTTCTGTTGAGTGGTGAGGTCAGATACCAGATTCCAAGAAATTTACTGAATGTTTGGCAAGAAAGTAGTGATAGCTGTTTCCAGGTGTTTAACGATGAGGTGAAAGATAAAGGAGGACATTTGAAGAGATGCTAGAATCAAATGCACGTTTATAATTCTTGGGGAGATCTGGACATCTGTAGGCAGCAAGACAATCTCAGGAGATAAACTGAAAATTAAAGTCCAAAGGAATGATGGAAAGGTTAAGGTGCTACTGAAGAGGACCAGAGAGGTTCAAGAGAATCAAGGGCATAAGGAGAGGGGTTGGCTTTGGCAAACAGAAGTATCACCTCTTCCTTTAAGATTGCATCAGAAGAGAGAATGAGGGAATGATTCTGTGCACCCCCAAATCTATATATTTGGTCTTACTCTCTCTCCCACATCAATCTCACATCAATAGCAATTGAACATTTAATAATGAATGTCCTCTAGGCATCTCAAACTCACCAGGGAGCTCAATATCTTTCACTCCACACCACCACTCTTGTGATGATTACTCACCATCATCCAAGTATTCATCATGATCCAATAAGATCTCATCAGCTCCCATGAATTTAATTACCATTTCTATGCTGATGATTCTTAAAGCTACCTCTCCTGCCTCAGTCTCTCTGCTGATATCTAATCTCACATACCTAACTGCATTTCAGACATCTCAAATCAGATGTCTAGTAGACATCATAATCTCAATAAGTCCAACACAAAATTCATGATCTTTCACCATAAACCCTCCCCTCTCTCTCCTACGTTCTCTATTACTGAACAGGACAATACCATCTTCCTAGAACTTGCAATCTAGGAACCATCCAGGACTCCTCACTCTCCTTCACCCCCTCAAGTCCAGTAGTTTCCAAGGCCTGTGGATTTCACCTTTACAATATGTTTTGAATACACCCTCTTCTTTCCTTTGACATTGCCACCCCTCTAGTGCAGGCCCTCATCACCTCTTCCTGGATTTTTCAATAGCCTGCTTATGAGTCTTTCTACTTCGTCTCTCCCCACTCCAATTCATCTTCCATGCAGTCACTAGAGTGATTTTCTTAAAGTGAAGATCTAATCAAGGCACACACACACACACACAGCCCTAAACACAACAAATTCCAGTGGCTTACCATTGCCTCAAGTATCAAATATAAAGTCTTCTACTTGGCATTCAAAGTCCTTCATATCCTAGCCTTCTCCTACCTTTCTAATCTCCTTATTCCTTATTCCCCCACATAGTAAAGAAAATGCATTACCATCTATTTTGCCAATGTTCTCTAAGGACCATGGGAGCTTTCTAACTGACTTACAACTGAAATTTCACACAAATTTGTCTTCCTAGTATTCCTACTACTTCCTGAGACTATTTACAGGAATAATTACCTTGTTTTGCTATTTCTATCCACAAAGGTTAGCATAGAGCTTTACACGTAGTAAGCACTCAATAAAGTCTCTTTTTCTTTCCTTCCTTGGTTCCCCTCATAACTTTCGATCTCTCCCTTCTTTGATCCATGCTCTTCATGGCTGACAAAGTGATATTCTTAAAACATAGGCATGACTATGTCACTTCGCTGTTTAACAAGGTTCAGTGATTCTGTACTGCCTCTAGGATCCAAATACAAACTCTTGTGTTTGGCATTTGAAGCCCCTCACAGTCTGACTGCAGTCTATCTTTCTAAATTTATTACACATTAACCTCTTTCATGAGCACCATATTTAAACCAAGCTGTCTACTTGGCTTTTCTTCAGGCAAGACACTGTATCTCTTCTCTAAGCCTTTGTGTAATCATTCCCTTTGTTTGGAATGCCTTCCCTCCTTACCTCCACCTCTTAGAATCCCTTTTTTCTTTCTATGCTTAATAAAAATGTGATCTCTTACATGAGGCCTTTCCAAATTCCTCTAGCTAATAGTAATTCCTAAATTATTCTCTAGTTGTTTTCTGTATTTTCTTAAACAGATGTATATTATTTCTTCAGGTAGGATACAAGCCCCTAGAGAGACTGTTTCATTTTTGTCTACATTACCCTATCATCAAGGGATGATATCATCTGGCATAGAGTAGGTGCTTAATAAATGCTTCTTAATTGATTGATGGATCAATTGGATCAAGAATATGAAGGGAGAGGAATGAAGTCAAAGAAGAGGTAGGGTACTGGAAAGGTGGAGAGCAACTGGAGGCCACAAGGAGGATGAAAACTTGGTTGAAGAAGAATGAGGCAGGAGTAGAGATGGGAAGATAAGACATCATAGTCTAAGAAAGGAACATCAAAGTCCTTGAATCATGGAAGTCCAATATTTATGGGCAATGATGAGATAAATGGTATAACCATTCTTTTATGACTGAGGCAGAGGTAAGGCTGTGCTGGGAGTCAATTGTTAAATTTCCATTGTGAGCATCTACACCTCAGAAATCAACAATAGCTAAAAATGAGGGCATGCTTTATTGCTTTATTGGTTGTCTATGCCAGAGATAAGCAGACAAGCAGAGTGAAGGCAGGAACCAGATTAGATAAAGACATAATGGTAATCTTCCATGTTCTAAGTTAATATACTACCTACCTGGATCCTAATGTATCTTTTCTATGAGTTTGACACCACTGACCTAGATATAGGAACAGGTGAAGTATTCACACTAAAGTTAAAAGTGCATTGCAAGTGCATATTTTTTCAGAGAGCCAACTTAGTTGTTAAACATCTACCAGAACACCCTGAAGCAAAGATCTAGATCAAGGAAGTGGAAGAGATTAAGGAATTTAAAGACCAGGATGCTTGAATGGAAATAAAAATGAATTTTGAAGCCCCTGAGTATAAGGGCAGTGATTAGGATGCAGACAATGTTACATTCCTTGAGAAAGAGGGTGAAATTTAATGGAGCCAGTAGATAGAACCAGAATCTGGCTAAGGTAATATAGCACATGGGCAGCTAGGGAGCACAACGAATACAGTACTTGCCCCAGAATCAGGAACACTTATTTTCCTGAGTTCAAATCTGGCCTCACACACGTACTAGTTGTGTGACCTTGGGCAGATCACTTAACCCTGTTTGTCTCAGTTCCTCATCTGTAAAATGAGCTGGAAAAGGAAATGGCAAACTGATCCAGTGTCTTTGCCGAGAAAATCCCAGATGGGGTCATGAAGACTTGGACATAATTAAACAACAAAAATAACAAACAAGCTATATCCTGAGATTTCCCAAGAATATTCTGAATTGGAGCATCATCAGAGAAAGACAGTGAATGATTCTTTTAGGAGTCACAAGATTGAAACCAGTTCATCTAAGCTAAGAGTACATGGTTCTGGACATAGGTTGTGTTATGTATTTATTTTGCATATGTACTGTGTCTTTCCTTATCTATATACATGTTGATCCAGGACCATGTAGACTCCTTGAGGGCAGAGGCTATTCTGGGTTTTTTTTTTCCTTTGTATAGGATAGCATCTTGCTCAGTACCTGGCACATAGAAGGTAGTATAACATGGTTGAAATTAATGGAAGGAGAAAAGGTATACTCTTACATGAAAGGATGGCCAGTAATATAGTCTTCTAGGGGGAAACCAAGAACATTGGAATGTGTGGTGAAGAGGCTACAGAAGATAATTTAACAACAGAATGAGGCTTTCAGAGGGCAGATGGAAAGAAGAGAAAGGAGCTGAGAATTAGAAGGGACAGAATCAAGGTGGATGGGGATGAAGGAGCAGGTAACAGTAAGAGAGGAAGGGAATTTTAGCCAGTTGGGCCTTTGACTATGAAACATGGGTATTTTGAAGGAGGAGAGAGTTCAAGTGTCATAGGACAGTAGATTGTCAAACCTTTCTTAATAAGTAACAATACAAGCTTGGATGTTCCTTTGTTTCAGGCAAGGTAGCAGGGAGAGAAGGTCCCAATGACTCCATGGGAAGAGGCCTGGTATTACCTAGGTAAGGATGGAGGCAGCATTCTAATGCACATCTTCCTAACTCTGGAGACAGCACTCTATCCATTGTACCATGCTGCCTCTCAAGAACAGGGGAGAGAACATTCCAGGAATGGAGAGCAAAGAGGAGTGGGAAGAACAGTATAGAGTGAGGAGGAGAAGAAAGAAAAACAGAGTTCGACGGTATGAGCAAAATCATGAAGGCATAAGAGTCTTACTCATTAGGCAATGGGGAGTCAAAGAAGATTTTTGGGCAAAGGCTGTACACAACTACATCTATGCATAAAGGTTCCAAGTCTGTAATCCAGATTCCCAGAAGAGTAAAACCACCATCTCTCTTATAGGCCATTCTCCCAATCTCTTTGGAAAGGGCTTTTCTTGGAGTCTAGACTGAGGTGTGACTGGCAGGAACCCAGGATTCAGCTAAGTACATTCACCTCCAGAGTCTATCCAGTGAGGAATCTGATCAAAAATTGAGCAGGAAGTCTCCTCACTACTCTCTGCCATTTCTCCTTTCAGGTATTTTAGTTACTTTTGATCCTCTCTGGTATACTCTCCCCAGTGTCTGGAAATGCTGATTGTCATCATTCTGGTTGGAGTGGGCTTTTACCTGTGGCACAAGAAAAAACAAGGTAGGATTTTCTGGGAGGCAATGCAAAGAAACACACCTTTCTATCTGGGTTTGAATTCTGATTTCCTTGAAGTCTTAATATGAAGGAAGGAGAGGGAGAGGAGTCTTTCGGACATCCCCTCACCCACTCCCCCTTCCCTCTCATTCTCTAACATTAATGTATTAGGACATACATTTCCTCTGCACAACATCTTATAATTTCCAAAGCCTTTTAACACACATACTCATAAATCTGGAAAGATCTTACTAGTCATCAAGTCCAAGAACAAGTATCTCTGGGTTGGAAGGAACCACAGATGAAGGAAGGAGCTGGCCTGCACCTGAATGAAAATGACAGGTACAACCAATCTACCCCATGGTCATGCAGTCTCTGCTTGAAGATTTCCAGAGAGATAGAGCCCATGATCTCTAGAGACAGATCATTTCACTTCTCAATTCTCATCATTATTAGCAAGTTGTTTTCTTACAAGGAAATTAAATCTGCTTTTGTGCAATTTCTTCCTATTCATTGCTATCAGTTCTACCCTCTGCAGCCAGAGTAGATCTAATCTCCTGTGCACATGACAGTCCTTAACATAATTCAGGACAGCTGCCACATTCCTCCAAAGACTTCTTTTTTCCATTAACAACCTCCATTCTTTCAACTAATGTCATAGGACATGATCTTGAAACCCTCCATCATCATGATTTCCATCTCTTTCCACCCCATCCCCAAACATTCTTTAGCCTATTAATCTGCTTCCTAAAAAATGGGGTGGCCAGAGCTGAACACAGCAATACAGATTTGGGCTAAGATACGGAATAACTATATAGATAAAGACATATACATATAAACAATATAGACATATAAATTATATAAATGTTTATATACACCTATACATCTAAATGTGATATAGTCCATACATAGCAATACAATATATACATATATATAGGTCTTAATATGTATATATACATATATACAAAAATACATATGTTGACATAGCTGCACTATATGTCAGACCATGCCAAGATTTCTCTTGTTGTATCATAAATTCTATGAAATATAATTATCACTTCTCCCCAAAGTTCCCATAATTTCTACCTCAGTAATCACTTCCTCTTTGTTGATGAGAACCAAGTGCAAAATAGAGATTCCTCATTATTTGTCCCTTTCCCTTTTTGAAGGATGAAAGGGTCATTAAGGTAAGCCAAAAGATTATTAGCTAATATGCTTTGGGAAGAAAAAGAGAGATCTAGGAGACATCTAGTAATTCATGTTCTTCATCACTCGTCCATCACGCTTCCATGCCAGATTTCTGATGTTTCTGAACTCATTCATCTCCTCTTTCTACTCAGGTCATCTGTAGGATACTTCACTTACAATATTGATTTCTGTTTCTACTTCCACAAATCTTCACCAAATGTTTTATTTCCCTCTCTAGTTTCTAAATTTCTTCACATGATTAGGCCATTGTAAAATGCACTGCTTCTCTGTTCCTCCTATCACCACATTATCTATTCTGTATTTTAAAAAAATAAGTTGTACATTTTCTAGTCATAGATCCCATGCCCCCTCTTATGAGCATTAGAAATGTAATAGACATGTACAGAGAAAAGTAGAACCAAGAACTCCTTCCCCAACCTCAACAGACCTAGGGATGGAAATGATAGGAAATCATGTACAGGAAGCACATGGACCAAAAACCATGAGGAATGGAAACATCTTAGCGTGCTAGGTGAAAAGGATGGGGCACCAAGCAGCAGCGCAAAGAGCTCAACTGAGAAATATAGGCTCAGTGTGAGAGAAAGCTCTCCACAAGGTCCACCAGGGCTCCCCTGAGAATTGTGGATCTGGAACCTGTTATCAATTTCCTGATTCCTGCATAGACTTATAGAAGTCTGAGTAGACACAACAGTACATAAACCCCAGTGGGACAGGGATGAGAAATAAAGCAGAACTGTAAAATCCCCATGAGTTTCATATACTCTCAGAATGTTTTATTATGTTGGCAATTTTTGTGGAACTTAGACTTTGTCTTAAGGAATGTATCTTTAGAGTACCAGAGGAAGGGAAAGACATATTACAAAATGGAGGAAGGATAAAAAGAAAACATGGCAATTTTTTGTTTACAATTAGTACTGTCCTAATATGGTGTGATATGTGCTACCTCAGGACATAGCGATTCTTCCTCAGTGGAGGTCCACAGGAAAAGGCCGGATGAACACTTTTCAAGTCTGTTGTGGTGGGGATTTTGATTCAAGATTGGATGAATCAGTCTCTGAGATTCTTCCCAAGTCTGAGATTCCATGATTTTGTGAGGCACACAATAGTAAGGAACAAAGCACAGACTCCATGAATTGGTATTGCGAATTTTGAGAACAGTAAGTCAAACTTTGAGGGGAGAGAACCAGAAGTGTTCCTTATTATCTAAATAAATCTTTTCTGTGTTGCATCTCCTTTTTAGTCTGTTGCTTTCTGGGGAGCTGAAGGACTTTTGAGAGAAAAGAGTCAGATTTCAGGGACCAAGGAGAAGTTGAAGATGTGAACCAAACAATTCAAAAATATTATCAGAGAGAAAACTCCCCAAGATTGAATTTAGTCCATCGTGTCAGGACCTGTTACACAAGTTACATCCATTAGGTTAAATCTGCAGTGTTTGCTAAGTGTATATGGAATCTCACATCCATCAAAACAGCTGCCCAGCCTCCCTTGGTACCTGGTAGTTATGGGGAAAAGTGAGGAGAAATAATTTTCTAAAAGAAGGTAGTTCTCAGGGCAGAGGAGTTCCTGAAAACCTGAGCATCCTCTTCAGGAAGGAAAAGGCCTCTCAGGGGTAGCACTAGTCCCAACTCAACTAGGGCAAAATCTCTTCTCTGAATCTTCAAGTCTCACATTGAGAAGTATAGATCTAGACTGTGCCTAGCTGGATTAGGCATCAGCTATGGCAGGATGAGGAAGGAAATATGGGTAGTGAAAAGAGCACTGGACAAAGGAAACAATCATTTATTAAGCAGCTAGTATATGCCAATCACTGTGATAAGCCTTCTACTAATCTCAGTTGATCTTCACAACAGCAATCATTTATTGCCCCGATTTTACAACAGAGGAAAGTGAGGCAGATAGCGGTTAAGGGACTTGTCCAGGGTCACCCTGGTATCTGAGGTAGGTATTCGAGGGCAGATTTGAACTCCAGTGTTCCTGACTCCCAGCTCAGCTTTCACTAGCTTCTGATGGACAAAGACTAGGACTTCTGAGACCTGCCAGTAACAAGTTGTGTGACTTTGGACAGATGATTCCTCCTTTTGGAACCATAACTTTCTGATCTGTAATGTAGGAGGGCATTGGACTAGATTATTTTGGAAGCTATTGGGAGGCTCTAACATCTCCTGATATATGAACTTGATGTCTTGCAGAAATTGTCCCACTATGATGAGCAAGGAATGATCCTTCTTTTCTGAGGACTTGTGAGATATGAAATGTGAAACTTTGAGCATGAAATCAGTTGTGTGATGTCCAAGAAAGAGAACTGGACTGAAAAATAATAAACTTACATTCTAATTCTGGTCTTTTTTTTCTTTTATTTTTTTAAATTTCATTTTAGACTCAAATGCCAGAACACAAATACTGAATAGAGAAAAGAAACAAAAGCATATCATAAACTGAAATACTGGAAATTAAATACAAAGTAAGAAAAGGGGAAAAAGCATGCCATGTGCATAACACAACATAAGAGAGGATTCAAAATATGTAACTATAAAATTTCATTTCAAGAAAGCCTGCATGGTAAATAATATATGTTGTGTGGAGAACCGTCCGTCTTTGCTTCTTTGTAAGTTTCCTTTTGTTCTCTGCTGTGCCCTTTTTTACTTTGTTCTTCCCCCTACCACGACCCTAGAAAGGTTACAATTAAATTTGAATTTGTTTCTGTATAGCCATAGATATATACATACACATATACATATATAGACATATACTTTCCCAAACAAATTCTACTCCTGATTTTTGTTTTTGTTTGCACATATCCCTCCTGTCTCCTCTACTTCACTTCTACTCACTACCTTGCCCTCCTTTTACTTACTTACCCCCTTCCAAGGATTCCTCCTCTATCCTCCCATTCTCATAAATCTAAACACCCTTCTATATCTCACTTTTACCTATTCCCTTACCTTCTCCTCTAAAGGTCCCTCCGTTTTCCTCTCTCCTATCGCTCTGCCCCTACCATTTTATTTCTTCTGAATTTAGAAGACTTTTATACTTGTCTAAATATATATATGTATTATTCCCTCTTAAACCCATTCACGATGAAAGTAGGTTACCACAACTACCCATCCTCCTCCCCCATCTAATTCCTCTGTATCAATTCTTCTTCTTGCACTTCTTTTGTGTATAATAATTGCTCTTTTTAGCTGCTCCTAAATAGTTTTGCTTTCTAAAATTATATCATACTCATGTTTACCCCAGTCTTTCTTATGAGTTACCCAATTACTAAAAAGAACCCTAGATATACCTTTTACATTTTACATATATAAAAAGTAAATGGTCTTTCCTTATCAAATCCCTTATGATCAGTCTTTGATATGTACTTTATATTTCTCTTGGCTCTTGTATGTCAAATCTTCTATTAAGTTCAGTTTGTTATTTTTTTAACAAAGTCTTGAAAGTCTGAGAGTTGAGCAAATGTCCATCTTTTTTTCCATTCAGGATTATGCTTAACTTTGCTGGGTATGATATTTTCAGCCAGAGGCTCAGTTCTTTTGCTCCTCAATAAATGTAGTGTTGCAAGACCTGTGCTCCCCTAATGTCCTTGCTGCTAGATCTTGTGTGATTCTAATTGTGGCACTATAATATTTAAATTGTTTTATTCTTGTTGCTTTTAATATTTTATCCTTGCACTGGAAGTTTTGGAATTTGATTATGATATTCCTATGAGTTTTCCTCACAGGATCTCTTTTAAGTGGTAATCAGTGGATTTGTTCTATTTTTACTTTCCCCTCTTTGTCCTAGTGTTTGAGGACAATTTTGTTTAATTATTTCTTGTATTACTGCATCAATATTCTTTTTGGATAATAATCTTCCATTAGTCCTATTATTTTTATGTTTTCTCTTCTTGAGCTATTCTTCAAATCTGTTGTTTTTCTTATGTTTCGCTTTCTCTTCTATTTTTTCATTATTCATATTTTGTTTACTTTTTAATCTCAAATTTTACTAGCTTCACTTTGCTCAGTTCTAATTTTCAAGGTGTCATTTTCTTCCTTAAGATTCCGGATCTTTCTAATTGGTTGACATGCATAATCTTCTTGTTTTTCTTGGATTATTCTTATTTTTCTCAATATTTCCTCCATCTCTGTCATTTGATTTTTTTAAGTCTTTTTTAATGATGTTCTATGAATTATTTTGGGCAGGTGACCATTTAACAGTGCTCTTTGGGGATTTCTTTACTTCAATATCCTCCTCTGAAGATGAATCCCGATCATCTCTATTGCCATCATAGCTTCCTATAGTTGTATTCTTTCTCCTTTGCCTATGCAATATTTGTGGTAATAGCTTAATTTTTAATTTAGTCACCTCTAGCCCTGGGTTGTAGGGGATGGTGCCTGTTGCCCCAGAACTTCAGTTCTCCCCTGTAGCCTGGAACCAAAGCCAAACTTCCAACCTCATGTAAGTGCCCACAGTGGGGAGATTTCTGCCTCACTGCTTCTTCACTCACTGGCCATCTGTTAGTTCCTTGTAGTCTGCCTCGGTTATTTGCAGCACAACTGGATCTGGTATTCCTTGTAAACAGAGATTCCATCTATCTTCCTGGGCTTAGATGCTGAACTCCCCTCACTATCCAGGGGGTAAAAGTGTCTGGGGCCGAGGCAGCCTCTCAAACCAACTAACCCCAAGGCTTGCCCCTTATTGTTAAAGCAGGACCCTACTCTGAAGGTGTATACTCTTCACAGGGACCAAACCTCATCTAGGGGATTTTTCTTCTGATCTTCTCAAATTGTCCCAAGACGACCACTGTTGTGCCCCTATACTTATTTGTTTTTACCCACACTTTGTTCATCTTTAGCTGCTATTTTACCTCTTTTGTGGGGGAAAATCTTGAGAGTTTGGAATTTTCTGACCTATTCCACCATCTTCTGAGAATCCTCTGTCTAATTCTGGTCTTGTGGAAAGAATATTGTAATAAATGAGGGTCTAAAATCTAGAGAAACTCCTAACGTTCTATGGTTATTGAACTATGTCTACACCTGACTATATAGTTGTCATAAAATGTTCTAAAATGAACCACAGCCTTCTCAGAAATGGAAATAACTTCCCCAACATCATTTGTTCAATCTATATATGAACAAGGATCCCCTCAGCAACTAATCCAAGGAGTGGTCATTCAGGTAATTTACTTGACTTTTGGTGATACAGGAGCCCACTATATCTTGAAAAAGCCCATTCTTCTTCGGGATGCTACTAATTGCCTTAAGTGAAAAATTTGCCTCTGTGACTTTCAACCATCAGCTTAGTACTGTCATCCATAACCAAGAAGACCAAATCTAAACACACTTCCACATTAGGACTCCAGATTCTGCTGTAACCCAGGTTTGAAGCCTGGAACATTTCATGTCCTGCTGCTCAGAAGGAAATCTTGATTGGTGGAGAGATGGATAGCTCAACGTCATGATCCTAAAAGCCAGAGTTGGTATGAGAGCTTTTGAAGGAAATTCTTCATTTCTTTTTCAATAGAAATTTCTGTGGTTACAAACTCTTTTCAAGGAGAAACCCATGAAAAGAGAGAAAAATTTTCAGAAAGCAGCAGAAATGTGGAGGGGCTAATAACTCAATATACCCTTGATTTCCAGCTTGCCTCCCTAAAGGTCACAAAGAATTTCCCTTCTGGTGAGATTGGAGTGTCTCTTGATTGGATTGACATCTCTTGGTCTCAATGGGAGAGTTCCCTCTGTGTATTTTCTAACCTATATGACTTTTCCAATTTCTGTGTGATATGTATTTAGATAAATGGGCTTACTCACTATTCACTATTTGTGATTTTTTTTTTATACAACTAGCACTTAGTTGAAAGGGTACCCTTAGTTGTGGGTACAAGCTTGAGCTCACCCTTCCCCCTTTTATGATAGTGACCAGGAAATTGTCTTCAACCTAAAAATGACTAGAAATATTAAGGAAGGCAGGTAAATAAAATTCTCATCTGGTGTCCTCTCCCAGAAAACTAAATGGCCAGCCTTGTGGCCCCTTTACCTGCTCTCTTTAGGCCGAAATCAAACTCTCCCTTGGAGAGTGGTAGACAAAGTTATAGAGATATTTATCCACATCTCCCTGCTTTTGGAGCTGCATTTAGACAACTTTTATAAATGTACACATCTTACCTGATAACATACATATTATATTTTCAAATAATTATCGTACTTCCCCTTCTAAGTCTTTTCAGCCCCTCTTTTTTGTGTTAAGCAAGAAGGTATCAGAGCTATAAGACTAGAAATTTTTCAGTCAAATAAACACATTTCATGGAATCATGGGTACAAAATTACCACTATAGAACTAGCACCTATGACCTCTATTGTCTCACTTCAGAGGATACTGAGAGAAAGAATGAAATAGAGAACTGAAAGTGGTTAAAGAAAATTTTTAAAAGTCTTAAGATCTAACTTCGGATTAAAATGGAGATGGAAGGGTCATGTGTTGGCAGACGTGACAGAGTTCACATTTCCCTTTGGTACATCTTTTTGACTCAGTGTTACTGCTCTGATGAATGCAGAAGGAGATTGGGTGGCCACAGAGAAGAGTGTCTGATTTTAGCAAAGTAAATCCATTTTGTTGTGAATGAAGTTCTTTTTAATTAATTTTCTGGTCTGAAAAAATTTCATTGTGTTGCAATCCCCAACATGAATTGTTGGATTGTGCCCATAAGGCCTGGCCCAAAATATTTAGCATTAACCAACAGGTAGAGTACTTATAGGTGTCTTCCAAGAGGCTCTTCAGTCATCCAAGTATCGAAGCAACTTGCACACCGTCATAAGCAAACAAGAGTATCTGGGAGACCTCATCATCCATAGTAATAGTAATAATAATAATTAATTAACATTTATATAGTGATTTAAGTTTTGCAAATACATTATATATATATATATGTTATTTCATTTGATCTTCACCACAAATCTGTAAGGTAAATACTAATATTATTCCCATTTCACTTGATGAATAAACTGAGGCTGGGAGGGCTTACATTGACTTGCCCAGGATTATGAAGTTAGTAAGTATCTAAGGTGGGACCCAAGCTCTGACTCCAAGTCCAATTCTCTAGCCATTGTAGTATCACCTCAGTAGTGGTTTATGTAGTCAATCCCTCTTCAACTTTCATCCTGTGGCGAATCTCCTCTACCCCAGTGTCAAATAGCTTTTGAAAATATATGCCTCCTAGTTTTATGCTTAATTTGATATTTGTGATCAGCAGAATTTTTAATAGGGTCATTTCTGTTCTTTTGTTTAAGACATCTTGAATAATTTTTATGTGTGAATGGGAGACATCTTCTTGGAAAAGACCCTTTAAGGTGAGATTTTGCTCTACTGAAGCAAACATTTTTTTTTGTTACAAATCAATAGTAAGTACAATAGAATTTTTTATTTTCTACATCTTTCATTTAATTTTATGACAGTAAAGATGTCATTCACCATGGAAAATTGCTTGGGAAAATCTGTCTGTTAACTACTAATACTTTATTATGAATCACCTCAAAGAATTCAGATAATTCTCATAAAAATTATTACAGAGAGAGTATTAGCATTTCATTCAGTAGTTGTTACTCTCTTGGTCACTTTTTTCAGTACTAATTAAGTCTAAAGTGGTCTTTTTTCTGAACCTCAGGTATCTTCCCTTCCTTCCTTGCGAACCTTGTGAATCAGTCGATCAAAGTCATCATAGTTTTCTCACCTCCAGTATGAGTCTTCTCTAGTTCAACTGCTTTTTCCAATTTTGTTCTTTTTAGTGCCATTTCTACTTCTCATTCCTGGACTTTGATGTTAGAGTTCAAGTATAATAGCTCTAGTCTCCTTAGTGGCAGAAACTTTATTATAAAATACAAATTATAAAAAATTTTATATTATTTATTATAAATATCTTCAAGGATCTTTTATACTTTTCTTCTGTTTATCATTCCATTTTCTTTATATTTTTCATTTATCATTTTAATGAAATTGCATGATATTATACATCATTCATATTATCGAATGAGAACATAAAGGGATTTAGAAAGGTGAAACAAAGGAAGCAGAGTCAGAAGAAAAGTATACATGATTATTATGACTAAATAAAAAATAATCATTAAGAGCACTCAGACTTATTTTGCTTTATTGGCTTTCTCCAAATTTTCTTTAAAGTGATTTTGCCCTTTATTGTTTGTCTCTGATTTATGGGCTGATGCTACTCATAATCTTCCTTAATGTTTTTTGTTAAGATTTTACAAACAAGTTTATATTGAAGGACTCTTGCGTTTGACTCGCATTTCTATCAAGTTGACAAGGTCAAGGGTTTGGTGTCTAAGAGCATGCTTAGCACAAAATAGATGCTTAATAAATGTTTGTTGGTTGTTTAATTGTTGACCAGGGAGCTTTTCAGGATATTTTGGCCTTCTTGTTATGACTATTTAGATTAGTTAAGCTCCCTTTGCATTACTTCATATAACTTTTATTTATTATTATTATTTATTACTTATTTCATGAGGAATACTTCATGTGCCGTATATACCTATTTGTATTTCTCATCACTTAAATTGCAAAATAGTAGATGTCATTAATATTGGTGAATGAGAATACGAAGGGATTTAGAAAAATGCAGTTATCAAAACAAAGGATACAGAATCAGAAGAACAGTATACACAATTATTATGACTAAATAAAAAGAACAATTCTATGTAATCTTTGACAAGTCACTTCGCTCCTGTGAGCCTCAGTTCCTCATCTACAAAAGGATGTGCTAGACTCTATCTCTAAAGTCCTTACCATCTCTAAATCAATGACGTTCCACTCAGGAGAAATTAGACTTACTCTCCATGGCTCCAAGGAACAGAACGAATGTCAGTGAGTGGATGTTGCAAGCAGTTAGCATTCAGATCAATTAAAAAAAGAAAACACTTTCATCATTGTAACTGTACCAAAAAAGAACAAGCTGCCTTGACAGGTAGTATGGTCCTCATTACTACTGGTAGTCATGCAGAGATATGATGACTACTTATCAGAGGTCCTATGGAAAGGAAATAAGCAGTGGTCTTGGGTCTGGAACATGAACTGGATGTGGAGTTAGAGAATGTTGATTCAAATCCCTGGGCAGGTACTAATTCTGTGACCTAGAAATATTTCGCCTCACCAGTCTGGACCTATTCCCTCATTCATTTTGCTCTTTCCTTTCCAAAGCCTATGTTCCTAGTAGCTCTTTTACTATCTCTATAAGTCTAGAGCTCTGCTGCTATTGGTGAAACTTTTCACAGTAAAACGTCACAGCACTTTAAACAGAAAAAAGGAAGGGAAACAGAGAAACGGCAACTCATTTATCACATACACTGTTGCCTCCTAAGGATTAAGAACTGAAAGAACATGGCTCAACCCCACCTCTGGATCTTGGTCCTCTTTCTGTTCATGGGTAAGTTCTGCGTGTTGCCAGTCCCTCTCTATTGTCCACCTGCCAACTTTCTGCTTGGGCAGGAGCACTGCTGAGACCTTATGGGTGATTTAGGGCTGAGATGGTGGTTTCCTTTCAATTTGTGCTTTTAAACAATAGTGCTAACTCCTATGGTTTCAAGTCCTAAGAAATTAAGCTGGACAAAAACATGGCCATGAGAAATGGAAGCAAACAGCAAATGAGGCCATTCTAGTGCCTTTTCCTACTTTGAAGAGGATAGTCTTGAAATTTATTTGCATTTAGAATTCACTCAGCCTCAGTGGGCTTCAGATTCCTCAACTATTAAATGAAAGGGATGGGGTTAGGATTCCTTCCAACTGTAATCATGTATGGATGTTTAATTCTAGAAAATAGTCCTGGGACATCTTATTTGATTCTTACAATTGTGCTATGAAGGAGACAAAAACACATTTTTTTACACATGTAAAAAAAAAATAGCTGAGACTCACAGGGGCTAAATAACTTCATTATAAATCACAAAGCTAGTAAATGGCAGTACCAGAACCCAAATAAAAAGCCTCAGAGGCCCTACATGTATTGCACTGAGAAGGTGTAGAGTAAATGGTTGTTGTTTTGAATTGAACCGAAAATTTAATTGTTCAGTCTGGTTTTCACTATGCTATGCTTCCTTTCTACCCTAAACTACACTAAAAAGTTGTCGTTTATTCTTAAAACAGTGAGATGTGATTGTATGATATGTTGGAAAGAATGCTGGATTTGGAGTCAGAGAACCTAGATTTAGATCTTGCTCTGCCACTTATGATATGTCCTTGAAAAAGTCCTTTCATTTGTCTAGGCCTCAGTTTCTTCATCTGTAAAATGAGGACTGTACTCTAAGAGTTCAAAGGTCCCTTCTATCTTTCAATTCTGAGCCTATGAGAGATGTGTCTGGGGTTATCCAGGTTATTGTAAGATATACAACTATTAATCTATATTAAAGTGAATAATGGAGAACAGAGTAAAATTTTTGAAATATAGGCAATAATAACCAAAAAACCCACAATTTATTTCTCTAATTCTTTAAGCTTTGCATGCATAATACAAGTAAAGACTTAGAGATATGAAGAGACATTCCCTAGATCATAAGGCTAGAAATCAGCAAAGCCACAATTTAAATCCAGGCTAATGAATTTCTCTACAAGTAACTGTTGTAGTCAACATTCCCATCATCATTATCATCACTAATTATTATTGAGCACATGGCACTATTTAGGGTATTGTACAAAGAAAATGGTAGAGGTCAAGTCCCTGGCTCCAGTTGCTTAAAACCAACCAGAGAGAAGGGAGACTGCTCAGGACTGTGTTGGACAGCAGAAACATGTCAATGTGACAGTGAAAGATTCATATTATGAATGTTTCATATTTAAGGTGACTAACAGTGTTTTCAAATTTTGATCTTCAATCAATATCTATTAGAATCTCTAGCAACATATTGGAACAAACTACATCAGGACCAATAAGATTTCCTTAAGAAGTGGAGTCAATGGGCTTAGAGTTAGTAATCCACCTAGGGATTTAAATCATGCTCCCATTTATCCCAAATCTGTTCTCTCTAGGCAAAACTCAACCAGTCAGCAACATGTAACATAAAGCCCATGACTCCATGAGATGGTGCAGGCTGAAAATATAGAAAGGTGCAATAAGGGGTTCATTTAGCTCTTTGCCAACTCATCCCCCTCTGACTTCCTAAATTTGGGTGTGTCTGCTTGGTTTTGGTACAACACCCTTCTCTCGGTACTCTCTCTCTAAAATAATTTCATCCACTCCCATGAATTCTATTATCACCTCTTTGCATATGACTTTCAATTCTTTATCTATAGCCACCACCTCTCCCCAAAGTTTTCTTCCATGCTTGTAAATGTCTGTCAAATACTGAAGGTGATTATATTAAACTCAACTGAACTTGTTCACCTCCCTTCTTTTCACCCAAGGAGGAAAAAACTTACCTTTTTCTTAACCTCTCTATTTTTGTTATTTTCATGACTGTATTCACAGGTGCTTAATCTCACAGTCACAGAATCATCTTTAACTTTTCCCTTTCCCTCACCCCCACAACTAATCAATTCTGAAGTCCTATTGATTCTATCACTGTGCCAGAAAAAAATTAGGGTTAGGCAGAATGAATAGAGCACTGGCCCTATTGTCAGGAGGACCTGAGTGCAAATCCCACCTCAGACCAGATACTTTATACTTACTAGCTGTGTGACCCTGGGCAAGTCACTTAACTCTAATTACCTTGTTCCCCCCAAAAATAATTAGGGTTACAATAGATATATCCAAGTCATGGAGCCAAAGTTGAGTAATAGCCAATGAACAGTCTTTGATCTCTGCAAAAAATGATAAGAGATGTAGAGGAAAGCCCAGGGCATTGTACAAATCATCTACATGGGATTGATGAAAGAATATTGATCAAAGTGACCCAGGATGAGAAAGCAGGAGGGGATAGGATCACAGATCGGTCAAAGTATGGAAATAATATTTTTCCCTTCTGTCCCCTTCTCTTCACTTACATGGCTACCACCTTAATTCAATCTCTCATGTCTTCTCAATTAGATGATTGGGATAGTTTTCTAACTGACCTTCATACATTTACCATTTATCCTCTCTAACCCATCCTTTAAATGTCCCCACAAAAAGGGCATAGTAAGAATGATTATCTGCTCTATTTGGTCTGCATCTACCTCTTATGGCTCTACTAGTGGGTTCCCCCAATATTCTACCATGGAGCCTTTTTCTCTTCTTCCCCTGCGTATTCTCCGTTGCTGATTTCATGTTCTTCAGTGGCTTCAATTATCACCTTCATGAAGATAATTTCCAATGGTTTGTCTTCACTCCAACATCTCTTCAGAGACTGGTTTATTTAATTCAACGAGAATTCATTATGATGCTGCATCTCCCAATAGCAGCTATGTATCTCCACTTGGATGTCCTGCCTGCAATTCAATCTTACTTTTATTCTTTATCCCTAGTCTTTTTCACCTGATATCATGGAGAGACTCTGGGGAAATATCTCATAGTGCTGTCATGTTCAGAGATAGTCCTAGGCTGGATAGATCAACAGATCTGACCAAGGATGCTACTTAATACCTTATTTGTCTGATGCTGTAATACAAATTATCCCAGTAATTTTTCAAAAGTCTAAGTGAGCAGAACAAGCATTATTACAGTCTTTTCCAAGTTCACACAGCTAGTATGACAGAGCCATGACTAAGACTCAGAACTTTCCGTTACTTTGACAGCCTCACTCATACACGACAATACTTACTGTCATATATGTGCTATTTGCTATAGGGTATTTGAAAGTAGGATCTTTGTCGCCCAGTGGGGTCAGACAAGACCTCACCCATGATAAAGGCTCTGGGGAGTGGAAATAGGGGGCTAGGTACAGTGGAAACTTGAGAGGGTGGCTTAGGTGAATGGGAAATGGGTTTCTGTGAAAGGAAAGGTCAAGAATGAGGTGTTTGATATGTGAAATTTGATATGGTAAGACAGCAGTCATAGACTAAAAAGAACTTTAGGCATTTATTTTATCTGACTTGGGCTACATAAATCTAGAAATTTAACCTAAAACTGATATGGTTTCAAAATTCTGATTTTAAACTTAAAAGAACAAATAATATAATTTTAAATAAATTATTCATGTTTATAGAGAAATATATATTAATGTAGTGCTTTTGGTGTCTAAAACATCATGTATCCCATAGAACATAAGCTCTATAAGATCAAGGGCTATGCTCCATTTTGTTTTTGTATGCCAAAGGCAGTACTGTCATTGAAGTCAGAAAGACCTGGGTTCCAGTGCTACCTCTGACACATGGCGGCTAAGTGACCATGGGCAAGTCACTTAACATTTCAGTGCTCAAGGGAATTGTCCAGACTATAAGTTCCAAATGAGTTGTTGATCTGCATCAGTGGAAGAAATTTCCATGCTAGGAGTTTCCCTTCTGATGAAATTAGAAATGTGTACTCCTCCTCTCCCCCCCCAAAAAAACCCCCAACACTGAGCACATTACTTTGCATGTAGTCAACATGGAATAAATAAATAACAGCTGCTAATTGCTACTGAATATACAGTAGTTCATTCACCCAACCAAACTCACTACATTCACTAGATATTTGTTATCTAACCTTAGCTGAACCTTCACTGTGGATTCACTCTTACTTAGTTATTGGTCTCAGTCCTTAGTCTTTTATTTCAGCTTTTCTCAAAATGTGATCTGGGAACCCCTGGGGATCCCAAAACTCTTTAGGAAGTTTGTAAAGTCAAAACTTTTTTCATAATAATATTTAATAATATGTAATAATTTCTGATATGGTAAATATCAATGGACATAACCAACACAAATAAGAGCTTGGTGGGGAGATTTTCAACAATTTTGAAGAATTTAAAGGTGTCCTGAAACCAAAAAATATAAGCATCACTCCTATTGACACTTCCCAGTGAGTTGCTCCAAACCTCATATCCTCAAACCTTCTACATCTCCCCCTTCCTTCGCCCTTTCAGTCAAGGACTTCACCTTTCAGTTTACTGAGATGTGCTCATTCACTTTGAGTTCCCTGTTCTCCCCTTCTCTTTGACTATAAACCATTTGATATCTTCCCCTTCCCCTCCCTTTACTTGAGTTCCTGATTTTTCTTTAAAAAGGTTGCCCTTTACCTTGCCAAGACCACCCCCTCTACAAGTACCCATGATCCCACCCACTTCCATCTTCTCAAGCAGATTGGCCCATAGCAATTCCCCTTTTAATAATAATCACTATACTGTTTCTTTTCTTGCTACCTACAAACAAACACGTTTTTGAGGACTAAAATACCTTTACTAGAATCAATTATCGTTTCAATCTATTATTCTACATCTCTCCTTACTTTCTTGATCAAACTCCTAGAAAGAGCTGTCTGCATTTATTGCAGATTGCTTAATCAACCTTTAGAGAATTATAACTGGAAGAGAACTTTTTATTTAATAATTAGGGGAAAAATGGCTAGCAATACTAAGAAGAAAAAACACACCTTAGATGTGCACCTTGTATTTTTTTCTCAGTACTTAGCACAGTGCCTGGCACATAGTAAGAGGGTAATAAATGCTTGTTGACTAACTGGCATGTCACATCCTCTACCATATCAACTTCCATCTGAATTAGAGAAAAAATAACGAAAATATGGAAGAAAGCAACATAGTTGCCTCAAGTATGGGAGATAAAAATTTTATCTATTGAGCAGATAGGAGAAATGTTGGAGACAAGTAGATTTATTTGATTACATAAAAATTTTGAATTTCAACGTTAAAGTGTTTGGAAATTTTCCTAAACAATCTGATCTGAGCACAAAGTCATTACTTAAACAACCACCAATGGAGTGTAAATATCTCAATAATATTATAAGGCTTTGACCACTGAATAAAGGCAACTGGCTAAGGACCAGTAATAACTCTTGTTTCTTTTTAAAAGGAAGCCAGTCATGTCTGGAGTCAGTCAGCTCCGAGGATAAAATCAGCCATGGAGGAAACTTTCAACTCTTGCAGAGTCATTCTTTCATTTCATTTTTTTTTGTTTCAGTTTTCAACATTAATTTCCACAAGATTATGAGTTCCAAATTGCCTCCCTATCTTCCCCCCGCAATCCAAGAGTGCATGTAATATATAAAGAAGAATTAGAACCAGTGGGAGAAACCATTAGAAAGAAGAAGCAAACAAACAAAAGAGAACAAGAGCCAATAATATGCTTCCATCTGCATTCAGACTCCATAATTCTTTTTCTGGATGTGGACAGCATTTTCCATCATGAGTCTTTTGAGGTTGTCTTACATCTTTGCATTGCTAAGAAGAGATAAGTCCATCAAAGTTAGTCATTGTACAATGTGACTGTTATTGTGTACAATGTTCTCCTGTTCAGCTCACTTCACTTAACATCTGTTCATGTAAGTCTTTTCAGGTTTTTCTGAACTCTACCCATTCATCATTTCTTATAACACAATAGTATTTCATTATGTTCATATACCAGAACTTGTTCGGCCATTTTCCATTTGATGGCCATACCCTCAATTTCTACTTCTTGGCTACCACAAATATTTTTGTATGTGTGGGTCCTTTTCTCATTTGTATGATCTTTTTGAGATAGTACTGGGTCAAAGGGTAAGCATATTTGGGTAAGCATATTTAAAGCTCTTTGGGCATAGTTCCAAATTGTTCTCCAGAATGACTGGATTAGTTCACAATTTCACCAATAACGCATTAGTGTTCAATTTTCCTACATCTTCTCCAACATTTATCGTTTTCTTGTTTTGTCATGTTAGTCAGTCTGATAGCTGTGATGTGATACCTCAGAGTTGTTTTAATTTGCATGTTTCTATCAATAGTGATATAGAGCATTTTTCATACAACTCTATATAGATAGCTTTAATTTCTTCCTCTGAAAACTGCCTGTTCATATCCCTTGACCATTTATCAATTGAGAAATGACTTGTATTCTTATAAATTTGACTCAGTTCTCTATATATTTTAGAGATGAGGCTTTTATCAGAGACACTGGTTGTAAAACTTATTTCCCAGTTCTCTGTTTCCCTCCTAATCTTGGTTGCATTGGCTTAATTTGTGCAAAACTTTTTCAATATAATGTAATCAAAATTTTCCATTTTATATTTCACAATGTTCTCTATCCTTTGTTTGGTCATAAATTCTTCCATTCTCCATAACTCTAACAGGTAAACTACACCTTGCTCTCCTGATTTGCTTATAGTATCAGCCTTTATACCTAAATTGTGTACCCATTTTGACTTTATTTTGGTAAACAGTGTAAGATGCTGGTCTATGCCTAGTTTCTGCCATATGATTTTCCAGTTTCTCGAGTAGTTTTTGTCAGATAGTGAGTTCTTATCTCAGAAGCTGGAGTCTTTGGGTTTATCAAACAATAGATGTCTATTGTCATTGACTACTGTGTCTTGTGTACCTAACCTATTCCACTGATCTACCACTCTATTTCTTAGCCAGTACCAAGTGGTTTACATAGTTGCTGCTTTATAATTCAATTTAAGATCTGGAAGGACTAGGGCAACTTCCCTTGCATTTCTTTTCATTAGTTCTCTTTATATTCTGAACCTTATGTTCTTTCAGACAAAATTTGTTAATACTTTTTCTAGCTCTATAAAATAATTTTTTGGTAGTTTGATTGGTATGGCACTGAATAACAGGATCATTCTTTATCGTTTTCCTTGATCCATTGTAGCAGGGAGTAGCAAGGGAAATAGGGGTAGAAAGGGGCTCTCTTTCCTCCACCTCCCTTCAGCAGTTGTACCTTCTAGCAAAAATGCATGGCTATTTAGAACATGTTCTTGCACAAG
Organism: Notamacropus eugenii; assembly: GCF_028372415.1. Classification (NCBI taxonomy): domain Eukaryota; kingdom Metazoa; phylum Chordata; class Mammalia; order Diprotodontia; family Macropodidae; genus Notamacropus; species Notamacropus eugenii. The sequence continues at coordinate 385,642,604 of NC_092873.1, read as the reverse complement.
ACCTAAGGTCAGGGGGTGGGAATTCAAGGCTATTGTTTCCTGAACCCTAAGTTTCTGTGCAAAAGAGGAGGATTCTGAATTAACTAGACAGAATTGAAGTTTTCTGGAGGGCAGCACCAACTCTGAGGGGGGGCCTCATAGGTAACTCTGAGTCCAGGTTTCTGTGTTCAACAGCTGTAGACAATGAATCTTCTAGAAAGACAAAATTTCTTCATGTATCTTGCTTATTGGAAAAGTAAGAAGACGGTCCATATGATTACTAAAAAGTGTCCCATTTTGGAGCACACAGTCCCTAAGGATTTCACTAGATTGAAAAGCTAGATGCAACAGAGACAACAAAGAAGTAATGCCCAACAGCCTGTAAAGTCTTCATCTGGAGAAGTCTCTGCAGCCCCGCAGCATGAGAGGAATGAACTGCCTTTCTTCATGTCTAACCTCACTACACTTGTACCATTCTGTTCATAACCTTTATGGATATCCTCTTTCTCCAATAATGCTGATCATATTTGCAGGAGAATGTGACCCAGGTCTCTGATAGCTTTCATTGCTAGTTTTCTTAACATACTATTGCAGTTAATTCCTTTGCATTGAACTAATTGTGCCCCTGACCGATTTTTTTAAAGCAAACATATTGGTGCTGGTTAAATTGAGTTAAATTTTTAGACATTCAGACCCACAGTTTACCTTGAACCTGGGGTAACTACCTTTCATGGAACCAAACCTACAGGTGCAGGAAGAAAGAGAACCAAAAGAGACTTTATATCAGTCAAGCAAAAAAAAAAAATTTTCATATATATATATATATGTTTATGTATATACATTTACACACATATATGCATATGTATATATGTATTGTATATCATGTACATATATTCATTTGTATGTGTGCACATATGTATTGTGTGTATGTGTGCATGTATTCACGTACATGTATGTACACACATACATGCATATAAACATATATTTAAGGTAATAAAAATAGAGGCATAGGAAAAGCATTTATGATAAATATAACAGATAAAACCCATACACAATAAGCATAAAGAAACTAATAATAATATTCAATGGCAAAACTAAGCCCTTAATAGATAAAAGAATATGAATAGAAATTTTACAGAAACATAAATTATCACTTGAAAAGATGTGTTTAACCCTACTAGAAATCAGTTAAAGCAAACAAGATTATACCTATCAAAATAGCAGAGAGTCAAAAATAATAAAACTCAGTGCTGGTATGGCTGTGATAAACAAGAACATTTATATTCTGCTGGTGTATTTGCAAAATGCCATAATCTCTTTGCACACCATTCTGTTGGAGCACTCCAAGAGTTACCAAAATAATCATATCATTTGACCCAATAGTTCTGTTATTGGGAATAAAACTCAAAAGGGCTGACTAAAAGGAAAGATTTTGTTTTAAAAAATTAGAGATAACAGAGACATAGGTTTTAAGATGTTTACAGGAGCATTGTCATAGCAAAAAAAGAAAACAAAACAAAAAACCCAAAAACCTAAAAAGCCATAAAAATATGCAACAATTATAGAATGGTTGACTAAACTTGTTCAGTTGTGTCTGACTTTCCATGACTACATTTGGGGTTTTCTTGGCAAAGATACTGAAATGTTTTGCCATTTCCTTCTCCAATTCATTTTACAGAGAAGGAAACTGAGGCAAACAAGGTTAAGTGATTTGTGTGTCCAGGGTCACACAGCTAGAAAGTGTCTGAGGATAGATTTGAACTCAGGAACTTAAGTTTTTCTGACTCCAGATCCAGCACTCCATCCATTGTACCACCTAGTTGCCCTTTGGATAAATTACAGTATATAAAAATAATAGGATATTATATATATTACATATATAATGTGAATAAGACTCATGAGAATGAAGAATTTAAAGACATTTGGAGAGATTCATACTAATATGAAGCAAAAAAAATAGAGACAGAGTACTTGTTGACTATGATCATATGAAAGGAGAAATATATGTGTGTGTATAATATATATATACATCAGAAAGAATGAACAAAAGGAAATTAAAGGAAACAGGGATTCATTGATGAATTAACAGCATTTTAGGTTTAAAATTGATATATTTAATCATAAATACTTATAAAATATATTTTATTGGTTTTGCCAATAGTTAAATTTGTTTAATCATGAATCACTTGATTTTTTTTAAAAATTAACTTCAGCAAGCTTCAGTTCCTTTCATTGTGGTCATCTAAAATTCAGTTACTAACTTTTTCTGTGCTTAATGCTTTGTTGTTTTTCTTCCCTGGACTTCAAAGCACTGCCAAAAACTTAGGGAGAGTATTCAGAGTAAGTAGCCCCAGATAGGGAGTGGTAGGCATTCTCCTTGAAACCCTTAGAATAAGAAAATTGTAAATCATGAACAGCAAAGACTTTCCCACATTCCCTGAGAATGAAGACACGGAGTCTTGTGCTCTGTCTTAAAATTCCCAGCTCTGACCCAGACTGGAAACATCAAGTGGTTCAATTCTCTACCCTCAGGCCCAGGGTGATATGAATCACCCCTCCATCTTCCCCATCTACTCCATCCCTTACCCTCCACTCTTCTCCCTCCACCCCCCCTCCTCCTTTATCCCTCTATTATTCATTTATTAAAATTCTCCTTCCAATCTCCCCCTTCTCCATTCTCCCTTCTCTTGCCTTTCCTCCACCCTTCCTTCCTATATCCTTCATCCAGTGTCCCCTTCTTTCACCTTCCCACCACTCTTCCTGAAACTCTATCCTCCCTTCCTCTTCATCTTCTTCCCTCTTTCCACCATTGTTCCTCTCGAATTTTTGGAGTGAATGGAAAAGAAACTCACTTTAGGAAAAATAATACTAGGCATCCTCACAATAAGGATTACATTGAACTCATAATTAGCCACCCTAATGCAAGGAAGTATATGTATGAGTAATAACAAATTGTGAATAACCCTGACTGTGTTGGTAGGGGTGCTGGGGACCCCAAAATAACAACACATCAGGTCCTGCTCAAATGAGTTCGACTCAAGCCTTCTTAAAGCCAAAGAAAGGCAAAGTTTATTAAAGATTCGCCAAATTGGGTTGGCTCTTAAGGAGCCTAAGCATTTGTAATGCTTGCATTGCAAAGTGGGCCAGATAGAATCTCAGCTAGATAGAGTCTGTGCTGGATCCCACCTGAGCACTTTCACAGAGGCAAGATGGAACCTAAATACAGAAAAGACTATAGGAGGGATCTAGGGGTGGTCTGATAGTCTAGGGTGATGGGAGGAGGGGTTTAGAGAAGGTCTTGAGAAGTCCAAGGAGGACCTCAGTGGGACTAGTGTGACTTGTCAAGGGTGGAAACAGCTAGAGGCAATCACGAGATATAATCAGAAGATATCAGACAATGGAGCACTTGGGTGGGAAGCAAGTGGGGCAATCCAGAGATCTTGATAGGAGCTATATGGGAATGACTGGTAATAAGAACAAAAGGAGAGACAGAGATATCCAAAGAATGCTAAATAGAAGATAGGGAGTATCAGGGCTGAGAGAGATGGTAGGAAAAATCCAAGGAGCCCCCCCACCCAAGGTCAGACTTCCTGAGGCCTTTCAGATAAATGTGACAAAAGTCCTCCTGATTCAAGGAGAAAAGGTCTTGGCTTGGGCTTGTACCCCATCATTCTTCCCTCAAGCAGATAAGACCCAAATTCTTTTGGGGTAAAGGGCAAAAGTCTCAGCTTCTGAAACTGCTTCCTGCTGGCAAGGGGCAAGCTGTCCCTGCCTTGATGGGTCTTGTTTAAGGGGTCAGATTTCAGAACCTGGGTGGTGCCAGATCCAGTGGGCTGGAGACCTCAGATTCAGGTGGAGGTTGGTATATAGCCTGGGCTGTCATCTGGAAGTTGATGGCTCAGACCTTGGACGAGACAAATCTGGCCAAGATATTAAGCAGACAAAGATCAAATAGGTACAAAAGGATTATAGCCAGCAGAGGAATAATACGGGGAAGTAAGGAAAGAAGCCAGAATTCCCGTGAAGAGAATGATTTGGGGGCACTGAAGTTATTATGAATTTCTCACATCCATTGTGCCTTTTCCAAGATACCTTCAGTATAGACCTCTATTTATCCCAAATTATTGATGTACATACAGCAAGATGTGTTTGCTAGAACACACACACCTCCACTGTAGGCAAGCAGGTAGTCTAAGGCTATTCTATTATCCAGAACCACTTTTGCTAGGGAGTCCAAAGATTGCTGGATTTCCAGGAGACCATAACCTGTCTCATTTGCTAACAGATGAATGGTCTCTGTAAAGTTAGAGAGAATGAGTTCATGCTGTAGGTGACCATACCAGGGCATGAGATACTCTGGCCCCTTTGTAAGGAACCAGGCAACGTTTCCACAGAATCTGCACTTTGTTCTTTTTAATTTAGACACCTTGGGTTGTGTGGCATTGAAAATGGAGAAGGGGGATGCTAAAAATCCAAGGGTACATATCCCAAAATCCTTGTAATGACTTAAGCATTGAGTAGTCAGGATAGTGGTTCTGGGGTCTTGTCATGTGGTGGCGCTCCATTTCACCTCTTCCTCAGGACTTTTTTTACTTGGTTCCCTGACCCCACAAAGGAAGGTATAACCTTTGAGGGGCACAGATGAGATGAGTCTTTAAAAGGTTCTGAGTTTGGATGCCCCAAGGATCAGAACGGTTGCACATTAAACTCCCAGTTGAGAGGGGTATTTTTAAGAGATCAATAAGGGTTTTGTTGCTAAAAGGAGCTGTGGCATTGTGGTTTAACTTAGGTGTGAGACTTAGAAAGGGGTGACCTACTAGAAGAGTAGAGGGGGGGATACGATCCTAGGTACAAGTAGGAAATGCTCCCTGGGAGCAATTAGTACAAGTGGCCAATGTAAAGTTCAGGAGACATTTATCACTCTTTGTGGTGCAGATTAAATGACCAGCTGAGACTTCTACATACCTTCTCTTAACAGGGGTCTCAACTTGTTCAGTGACCATGGACCTTTTAGGGGAATATTCCCCCATGAAGAAGCAAGGTGTTGAGATGGAAAGGGTAGCCCGTGGGGGGTGGCCAACATAAAAGGGGTGGCATAGACCTCTAAGGAAGTCGTATTGGGGAGGGGAGCCTGTGGTGGGAGATGAGTATTGCCTCGTGAGTGTGAGTGACACACCCAACAGTCTTCAACTCCCCCCCTACCTAATGAGTTTCCCAGTTTGACCAAGGAGTTACCTTCCCACTTTCAGAGGCCAAATGTATTTGAAGTATCCGGGAGCAGGAGGAAAAGGATTAACACTATCATGTCAGCTTAAAAGGAAACAGTTTCACATGAGAGAGAAATAGAGGGAAAATAATATTTTCCCTGGGGGGGGATTAAAGTGAAGATGAAAAAGGACGAGTACAGCTTCATCTCTCTTTATCCACCTGTTTGCTGGAGGAGGCTGAGACCTTTCTAAACAGTAGCTTGAGATCCTCCAAGCATTCATAGGTATATTCTGGAGTTTCTGGGGGGGAAAGAGGTGATACTGGCTTAATCCTAGAATTATGAGTCCAGCTCAGGAGGCCCTCTAGTTTTACTGCAATTGGAGTGGTGAGTATGACTTGGTAGAGTCCCTTCCAGTTGACATCTAATTGTTCTCCCTTCTGGGTTTTCCATGACTTTAAATAGACCTGGTCTCCAGGTTGTACTGTAGCAATATGCTCCTTTTCATTTTCTAGAGGTTTCGGAAGATGCTGATATTTAGTTAGGGCATTTCTGACAGCACCTAATTGAGTTGCAAATTGGGATGGTTTTCAAAATCTACAAGGATGTCTGAGATTAGGAAAGGCCTCCCATATAGAAGTTCAACGGAGCTTAAATTTAATTCTTTCCCTGGGTGTGATGCTAACACTAAGCAGTCCAATTGGGAGAGTCTTAGTGCAATCTTCCCGGGTTTCTATGTACAGTTTAGTAAGGACCCACTTGAGGGTGATTCATTTTTTCCACTTTACCCAAAGATTTTGGGTTCCAGGCTGAATGAAGGTGGTAAGTGATTTAAGAGTCTTTGCCACACACTGGGTTATCTGCCATATAAAAGCCATCCCATTGTCACTCTGCAAGGAGCTGGGCAAGCCAAATCGAGGTATAATCTCCTTTAAGAGGAATTTTGACACCTCCTAAGTCTTTTCAGTTTTGCAAGGAGAAGCTTCCACCCAATTAGTAAAGACATCAACGAAAACCAAAAGCAATTTGAAACCCCTACATGGAGGTATACATGTAAAGTCCATCTGCCAGTCTTCACCTGGATAGGTACCCCTCCTCTGAACAGGTTTTAAAAGAGGGGGAGGTCTGACTGCTCCTTCAGGATTTACCTGGGCACAAGTTGGACAAGCCTAAAAAGACTTGTCAGATATTTTCTCCTAGCTTACTGCCAGTAAAAATAGGCTTCATTAGAGACTGAAGGGCATTCTTCCCCAGGTGTGTGGCCTGGTGGAGACCAAAAAGAAGCTTCCACTGGCTTCCCCCTGGATAAAAAGTTGGCCTGAGGGTGTCTGACACCACCCAGAGGAGGAGAGAGAGTATCCCCTCTCTATAGCCAGAGCCTATTCCTGGGGACCGTAGGAAAGTATAAAGGTATCAGGGAGTTGTGGCAGTAGAGGAGTCAGTATTCTGATGGGTAGCATTCTTAGCTGCAGTGTCTGCCAGGCAATTTCCCGTAGCCCGATCTGCTTCTCCCTTTTGGTGGCCTTTGCAAAAGACAACAGCCATCTAACATGGCTTTTCAACGGCTTGCAGGAGATTTGAATCTCCTGAGCATGTTTGATAGGGGAATCTTTTGCTGTCAGATATCCCCTTTCTTTCCAGATTGCTCCAAGGGCATGTAGAACAAGGAAAGCATATTTTGAGTAAATAAAAACATCAGCTGGCCTGGGGTCAGGTGCTAAGGTATGGGTTAAGACTCCCAAAGCCTGTTTTCTCCTATCATCAACATATAGAGTGAAAGGTTTTCCTAGATTAAGTAGGGCTAGTGCTGGGTGGGTGGTCACATTAGTTTTCAGAGTCTCAAAAGCTTTAGCCTGGTCTGAGTCAGTGCCCTGAGTTGGGTCATAAAGGAGTTTAGCAATAAAACCAAAATTAGGAATCCAGAGTCTACAAAATCCTACAAAATCCACTAGAACTTGTTTCTTAGTGGCTGCAACAGGGATAGATAGGATTGTCCTTTTTCTCTCAGAGCTTAAGGAGACAGAGATGGGCATGAGTTTATGGCCCAGACACTTTATGGACTGGTATGCTATCTGGACTTTGTTCAAAGAGACCCTATAGCCTTGAATGCCTAAGAAATTAAGGACTTCTGTGGCAGCAGCCAAAGAACCTGCCTGGGTGGGGCTACAAATAAGAATATCGTGCACATACTGAATTAAGCTAAATTGTGAGTATTCTCCATTAAACTTTTTTCCAGGAAGGATTGCAGTGTTGCATGGACATGAATAAGGGACAAGGATTTTATACTTAAGGAATTTTTGAATTAAAGGTTGCAATTCTTCCCAGTTCTCAGGCTTAATCAGATACTGACTGAGATGGAGAAGCACTTTAGGGTCTGGGAGGCTAACAATAGCTGGGGTGGCAGAAGTAGCTCACCCTGGAATTCTCAGATCCCAAACAATTGGCTGTACTGTCTCCCACATTCTCAAGCGAACCTGGGGATATTTAGTGAACAGAGGGAAAACGGAGATGGGAGGATTAACTAGAGAAAATTGGTTCCCCAATCTCACCATCAGGTCCCTTTCCTGCAAGGGGGCAGGGCTAGAGGAGGGCATAAGGAAGGAGTATTTAAATAACAGATTCTCAAGTAGTCTGGGAAGGAGGTATGTCTGGAGATATTCCTTAGTTTCCCCTTCAATGCCTATGACCCAAGGGGTCAAGGGGAGGGGAGGGGAGGGCTAGAGTAACTGGTTAAAGCAGAGAACTTAGCCATGTTAAAGTGGGTAACCTTACCTTCAGCCTTCGTTTTTGCCCAGGGCTTGGCGAGAGAGGTGGAGAAAGTGGGAGCACTGCCAGCACCCAGGCTTTCCTGTCATTCCAAATCTTGAGAAGATTGGAGGACAAGGTAGTAGGGGACTGCTCCACCACTTTTCCAACTTGAGGGACAAGCTTTCCTCCAATGTCCCTCTTGGTCACATGGGCACAGTTCCACAGGCATCAGTTCCTGGGGCTCCCTGGGGGGGGGGGGAGGGGGGAGGAGCACCCTGGAGGGGCACTCCTTGGACCAGTGACCCTCCTTGTGGCATTGAAAGCAGGTTTTCCCACTGCCCAAGTAGCAGGGCTTCCTTCAAGGGGGCTCCCTGGAGGGGTACTTCTTGGGTCTTTACCTGGCCATGGCAGCAGTCAAGAATTGAGCATTCTCCCTGGCCCTGGCCCTTCCCCTGCGTTCTTTTTCCTCTGCTGCCACAAGGTCTCTGTTGTTAAAGACTCCAAAGGTCATCTCCAGTAATTGAGCCTGAGGGGTTTGGGGTCCCATTGCCAATTTCTGCAGTTTCCTCCTAATACCTTGGGGCAGACTGATAAATAAAATACATGCTAAGGATTACTACCCCTTCTGTGGAATCAGAATTCAAATTTGTATGCTTTTTAATAGCTTCTACTAGCTGGTCTTGAAAAAGGGCAAGGTTTTCCTTTTCTCCGAGTAATTTCCCTTACTTTTTGAAAATTTACTTGTTTTTGAAATGCAGTTTTTAGGCCTTCTAACAGGCAAATTACCATATGGTCTCTCTTTCTTCTGTCCTCGCTTTTTTGAAAATCCCATCCTGGTCACTAGTGGGAACAGCAGCTGGTCCTAGGGTGTATTTTATGGGATCATTGCTAGCCATATGATCCCCAAACTTTTGGACATGTTCCCAAATTCTCCCCGTCTCTTCAACAGTACAACAGGCAGAGAAAAGAATATGGAGATCCTTCCAAGAAAGTTCAAATTGTAGGGATATGTCCCTAAAAACCTTAGTAAACCTAGTGGGGTCTTCTGAGGATCTCCCCAGTTTCTCTTTAACCTGAACGAGATATGGAGGATGCACTTCCCTCAAGGGAAAAAACCTGGAAAGTGCTGTAGGGGCAGGGGCTTGGTTAGAGAGATAGGAAGTCCCAGTTTTCATGAGGGAGAGATTGGAGAATGCTGACTCAATTGGTTTGGGCTGCAAGGCCAGGATATCTGGCTGGCAAGGAGAAAGATCAGCTGGCACCTGAGGAGGCAAAGGGGTTAGAGGGGGAGATGCCCCAGAGACTGCTGTGGGGGTGGAGCCTGAAGCCTGAGTGAATGTTGCCCCAGCGAGAGTGGCTGCAGAGGGAGGCACCTCAGCAAGACCCATGGCTGGGAACTGAGCAGGGGTAGTCAAGGGAGGAGGGGCCATGGGAGGAGATACAGGATAGGAGATGTGGAAGGTAAATGAGGCAGGAATCGAGGGGGGTTGGGGTAGAAAAAAAGGGAAGGGAAACCAATGCAAAGAAGGAATGGCCATGGTTGGGGGAGGTAAGGGAGTGATGGGAGGGGCTGGGGGAGATGGGGGTGGGGATAGGAATTGGGATGGTGGGAACAGAGATAGGGGAGGAGGTGAGACTGAGACCTTAATGTCCAATTCACTCCCATTGTCCTTTTGTGGGGCGGTTCTGACTACAAGCGACTTACCGTCTTTTCTGAGGATGGGGTTCTCAGAGAGCTTGACAAGAGCCCTTATGTAAGGTATTTCTATCCATTTTTCCTTTTGGAGACAATATAATTCTAACTGTAAAAGAGTATTACATTGTAAGGTCCAAAAATGGGTCACACTTCATTGTCCAGGTGATACTGAGGCCAAATTGTGTTGCAAAAGAACATCAACTTTTTCTTTTTAAGTTCTTCAGAGAAGCTAAATTTTTTCCAATTTTGTAAGAGACAACCCAAAGGTGAATTCTTTGGAATTGAAGAGGATTGATCCATTACTTGGTGAGGGGCTGGAAGTCCCTCCCTTCGTAAAGGAGGATGTGGGAGTAAGCCTTGAGGGAAAAAAAAAAAAGAGAACAAAAAAGTAACTGAGTTTTCCCTGATTCCCTAGTGACCAGGGAATCCAGAGAATTGACCATCCACTTAACTGAAGTTTCTCTAATTCCCTAGCACCCAGGAAATTCAGAGAATTGTGCACACTTGCTTTGGAGGGCATGCCAGGTCTACTGCCTCAAATACAGCCACTGGACCAACAACCTGAATCTCTAATTCCCTAGCACCCAGGAAATTCAGAGACTTAGGCACACACTTCCTGATAACTGACATTTCTCTAATTCCCTAGCGCTCAGGAAATTCAGAGAATTGTGCACACTTGCTTTGGAGGGTATGCCCAACTGCCTCAAACACAACTGACAACCTGAGAGCATTCTCTAATTCCCTAGCACCCAGGAAATTCAGAGAATTTTCCTGATACTGAGACCTGAAGCCAGGTCCGAAAATCTGCTTCCAAGGTGCTTCGAGAATGAGAAGGGGATAAGAAGAGAGGGAGCCTTACATACCTTCCAGTCTTGACAGAAGAACTTGAGATTAGCATCTATTCCCGGTCAGGGAACCATAAATGATGAGGTTTAGGGGTGCTGGGGACCCCAACATAACAACACATCAGGTCCTGCTCAAATGAATTCGACTAAAGCCTTCTTAAAGCCAAAGAAATGCAAAGTTTATTAAAGATTTGCCAAATTGGGTTGGCTCTTAAGGAACCTAAGTATTTGTAACACCTGTATTGCAAAGTGGGCCAGATAGAATCTCAGCTAGACAGAGTCTGTGCTGGATCCCACCTGAATGCCTTCATAGAGACAAGATGGAACTTAAATACAGAAAAGACTATAGGAGGGATCTGGCCACAGTCTGGTAGTCTAAGATGATGGGAGGAGGAGTTTAGGGAAGGTATTGAGGAGAAGTCCTAGGAAGACCTCGGTGGGACTAGGGTGACTCTTCAAGGGTTGTAAACAGCTAGAGGCAATCAGGAGACAGACAATGGAGGGCTTGGGTGGGAAGTAGGTGGGGCAATCCAGAGATCTTGATAGGAACAGTATGAGAATGACTGGTAATAAGAACAAAAGGAGAGACAGAGATATCCAAAGAATGCTAAATAGAGGATAGGGAGTATCAGGGCTGAGAGAGATGGAAGGGAAATCCAAGAAGCCCCCCACCCAAGGCCAGACTTTCTGGGATCTTGTAGATAAATGTGACAAAAGTCCTCCTGATCCAAGGGGAAAAGGTCTTGGCTTGGACTTGTACTCCATCAACCCCATGTCCTATTTTCTGGTTTGATGAAGCATTATTTGCTTTTCCCCTACAGTAGCAGGTTTACCTAATTCTCTTTAGTTCAGGGTAGAAATTTCTTATTACTAGTCTAGGAGCACCTGGATTGAAGTTCCATCTCTACTACTTACTACTTATATAACTTTACACAGTCTACAACTTCTCTGAACCTTAGATCCCTCCTCTGTAATAAGTTATTTCCTGATGCTGTTGTGAGAATTAAATTAGACATTGAACTTATGGTCCAGGAACTGAGAAATACAAGGCTGACAATCAGAAGCAGAGAAACAAGGGGTCTTCTAAAAACTAGCTGTATCTTGAATCTTGTGATCTCAATATGAAGGCTGCAGTGGAGAATGAGAAACTCCACTTATTAGGTGTGTGACCTATGGCAAACCACTTAACCTCTTTCAAGTTTCCATTTTTTCATTGTATGGTGATAATAATAGTACCTACTTCACATAGCTGTGCAGATGGAGATATGAAAAATTCTTTGTAAATCTTAAAGCTCTATACAAATGCTAGCTATTATTTTCATTTTACTGATGGCCATTAGTAACAACCAAGAAATATTTGTTCTTGTGATACCTTCATTTTTCTTGTCAACCTCCTTAAACATACATTGAGCTAATTCTACTGAATCAGAAGGAAAGCTTTCCTGATCCTATTCAAAGGACTCATATGAAGTCAAAAGCAGGACAACCATAGAGTATCAGGGTCCCAGATCAAGTCATCCAAATCACCCAAGGCTCCCTTCTCTCTGCGTTGGCCTTTCCTCACTTCTACTACAAGGTCCACAAAGTCATTTCAAATCAATTTTGCTGATAATAACCAAAATTTCTAGGACAGACCTGACTAGATATTCTAATGATTAAGCTGCAAAAGTGGAATGAAATGAGACACTTGGAGATCCCATAAACTTTAACAAAGGAATTTTTACTCGACAAGACTATAGTAAGGATATTCAGTAAAAGTGGTTGTTTTTCTATTGGACATAGCACCTTTCAATTTTTCAATCTTTAATAATGGCACACCCAGTCAGAAAAGTGTGTTCATTCAAAATGGGGTGGGAAATCTATCAGTCCTGAAGAGCTCAAACTACTTGTGCCCTAGTCTTTTATGCTATAAGCAGCTTCAAAGCTCTATCAACCATTTGCATCTTAATCCTTTGTACCAATTCAATCTCAGAAAACATTTCACTGCTCTTTAAAAAGAAAAATGAGCTTAACTGTTTTCAATTCTTTTAAAACTCTACTTAAATTCTTCCAAGGATCACACATGGAAGGCACAAACATAGGAGATCTGTGTGGGCAGGGAACATCAACAAATGAACAAAGGTGTGTGCAACAGGTGCCCATGTGCTTAAGGCAAACAAATGAAGATGGCATTATGGATAGCGTACTGGAATCAGAAGGAAATGAGTATTTCCTGCCTCAAACACTTGCTGACTGTTTGATGCTTATAGGCAAGAGTCGCTTAAAATTTTCAGCCTCAGTTTTCATGTACGTAAACTGGGAATATCACCAACTTCAAGGACTGATGTGAGAATCAAATGAAATAAATGTAAAGTCTTTTGGAAACTCTGAAGTACTGTATAAATGCTATCAATAGACCTATTATTATAGAAATATGTATGGTCAGAGCAATTCCATCTCCAACACTACATAGTTGCTGATATCCTTCTGTGAGGTAATTGCACTATTTTCTGCTTCTCCCTCATCTGAGAATCACATCTCTAGGACTGGACATGTTGTTTCTCCTGAAACATCTTTGTTCACCATCAGGTTATCTCTGCTAGACATCTCTGGCAGTCTTGGGTTCATCCAGTTTCCCTCTGCTAGCTTTCAGCTAGTTAGCTTCTTTAAGACCTATCTATTGCCCTTTACTACCACCTATTAGTGTGTAATAGTTAGAATGCCTCTCCCTCGTAGGCAGAGTTGTAACTCTTTCAGTGGAAAACCAAGAGCTATGTACTATTCTTTTTAGTCAGTCAAGTAACAATAAGAGCAAAACCCAGTCAAATCCATTTTTTTGCCAGCCTCCTTCCCAATGCTAACTTGAGATCCTTGGTCTCAGACACATGTATAATTTGGGGTTAGGTTATCATTTGAACTCCTGTACAATCCCTGATTTCAAGTCAATATCCCCATACTCTTTGGGGACTTCATCCAAAATACTTGTGAGAACTAGAGATAAGATTCCTTTCCTTACCAAGATCCTTTGGGATTGATATGGAAATGAAGCTGATGTAAAAAAGAAAAGGCTGATTGAAAGAACCAAAGCTATTACCCACTATGCCAGCTTCCCATTCCTTCCTTTATTATTCATGACAAAAGTCAGTGACTTTTATACTGCAATTCAGCCCACACAAATCTTGGATAGCTTGAAAGCTCATTAAACTAGTCCAACTAGTCCAAGGGTTTGCAGTTAATAGTGCATTAAGCAGTAAATAATTGCTTGATTTTGTCACAAATATATATATTCTTCTCTGGGACCACAAGCATGTGCACATTCAAGGCATTATAGGTTTGTTTCTACAGCAATTCCAATAGCAAGCATGTGAGATCTTGTCAGATTCACACTGTGAACTATGGTCTATAGACAGGAATGGGGTTTCTGATTAGTGAGGGGAAGCTGTCCTAGGACTGAAAATGTTATGGATAATCTACAAAGTAAATCATCTCCACATAATAATAATAATTATAACTAGCATCTTTATAGCACTATGTGCTGAATATTACTCTAAGTGCTTTACAAATATTATCTCATTTGATCCTCCTAACAAGTCTAGAAGTTTAAACCTCTTATAGAGGGAAGGTCAATGGACATAGAATTATGCCCTACATAACCCACCTTGGGTTCTGAGTGGAAAAAAAAAGCTCCAATTAGAAGATTTGACTGTCCAAGAAATTCTCTGGCTGTCACCAGCTGAATGACTGGGACACTGGCAGTAGGAAGATAAGGAGAGGATACAGTGAAAAGAACATTATGAATCCCTATCATGTTCTATAATGGGACATTGTGGGGGAAGGGGAAGAGGAAAGGGAAGTTTAAGGGAATTAAAACCAGAATATCACATGCCAATTCTATTTGCTTAGTGAGAAAGTCTTGGTCATGTGGCTACGGAGAAATGAAAGGAAACTATGAATCCTCAGTAACTCTGTGTGGCCATCTCCCAAGACTGGTGGAATCAAGCTTGACTTCACAACTGTTTTCTGGACAAAACTGGAGTTACCAGAATTCCTCTCATCCCCATTCCTAGAATTCCTGGGAATTTAAAAGTCTCTTAGGGTTTTCAAGGAGCAGTTAGTTAGAATAAAATCTGCATTTTTCTTAATGGTTTAGTTAACATTCATGCAAATTTGTAGTATCCACCACAAATATTCACGTGGACTCTCAGTGCCCAATATGTGGTAGAGCATTCTGAGCTTGTGTTGGTCTGATTAGCCATAGCTAGACACACTGAAACTTGACTTTATCATAGTGATGTCATTGTGGTCCTCTTCAAGAATGAAGGACAACAACCACCATCAGTTAAATGAAGGACAAGAATGAGCGGCTTTAATCAACACATAAGAAGCAAATGGTATCCAAGGCCACAATTTTATGCTCCTTTGTCCTTCCTGGCCTTCTCCTTTCTGTAAGGGTGAACAGATGGACATGATTGATGAATGAATGAATAGATAGATAGATAAGGAGAGAGAGAGAGAGAGAGAGAGAGAGAGAGCATTTATTTAGTGCTTACTAGGTATTGTGCTATACAGATGCAAGAAAACAAGATGCTCCCTACTCTCAAGCTCACATTCTAACAGGGAAAGACAAAACATAAAGGGAAGCTGGAAGCAGGGAAAGATACCCTCTTGTTCCATGGACAAAGCAGCTCAAGGGAAGATGAAGCAGTCCTGAGAATGCAGTCAGCCAGAAGTGAAGTACTCAACCTAGCTAAGGCTCCTCAGAGTATAGCAATCCCAAGAAAAGATTCACCAATCAGTAAGCAGTCCCCAACAGAGTCCTAAACTGATCTCCCTGCATCCCATTTTGCAAAGTCAAATTCATTCTTCTGGGCTGCTAGACTAACTTCCAAAAGGTACTGCTTTGACTCCTCTGCTCCAAAATATTCCATGTCTTTTTATCACTTATGTCACAACATCCAAATTCCTTAGCCCAACCCTGAAGTCTCTCCTTCCCTCACTGCTTGTACCTGTCTTCCTAGCCTCATCTGCCACCCCTGTTTGGCACAATAATAATAATTCACATATATCACTTTAAATGAATCATCTTCCCTACCACTCTGTAAGGTTGATAATTCCTTTTTTTTTTTTTATCAACTTAAAAGTCTGTTTATTTAACTTATATTGAGCTGATCTCAGTACTTGAAAAAAGTATTAAAAATCAGCTTTGAGAGCAAGAGGTAAATGCAATCACAATTTATTAGGATCAGTAAACACAATCTGATGCCCTGACATAGGAATTAACATGTGGAGTGCTTTGCAAACCTCAAAGCAATATTAAAAATGCTATTATCATCTTTGTTAATATTATTACTGCTATTGTTAGCTTCAAAATTATATAGTAAGAATAGGTGCAAGAAGGAATTATTGATATGAGAAAAAAGCACAGTTACAATCTACCTATTTTGCTGCTTGGTGGTGAATATTAATCCATCTTCTGATTTTAGCTATCACTTGGAGATGAAAAAAGTAGAAAGGGAAATGAATATACAATCCATTTTTAAATTGGTAGTACATGATAAGGTGGGAAGAATGTAGATTTCAGCCTGGAATTCCCATTATCTTGTGCGTTACATGGAGGTTGTTAGCCATGTCCAATAAGTATGTCTCCTTCCACATTTTAAGTTCATCACCTCTCTTTCAGGAGGTGAGTGGCATGCTTCATCTTAATTCTTTGGATTCGTGATTTACCTTTGGGTCAATTAGGACTCGAATGCCTTCAAAAGTTGTTTTTCTTTATAATGTTATTGTATAAAATATTCTAGTTCTACTTGTTTTACTTTGTATCAGTTCATAAAGCTTGTCCTAGTTTCTTAAGAAACTCTCCATTTAATCATTTGTTATGGTATAATAATATACCACAATTTGTTTAGTCATTCCTCAATCGGAAAATGCTGTTATCAGAAACTTACTGCAACAATTCTTCTCCATTTACCTGTTTCCCTTCAAATTTTTACTATATTACTTTTGTTTGTGCAAAATCTCTTTAATTTTTGTCGATAGTTTTATTGTCCGTTGTTCAAAATCGTCTGTTTCATCTTGCATCATCCTCTCTATCATTTGTTTCATCATGAACTCTTTTCCCATCTATAGATTCAAAAGGTAATTTCTTACTTTGTCCTTTAATTTGTTTACAATGTGACTCTTTACATCTAGGTCATGTATCCATTTAGAATTCATCTCAGTATATGATGTGAGATATTTGTTTAAACCTAATTTCTGACAGAGTTCTGTCCAGTTTTCCCAGAAGTTTTTTTTTCTTAATCAGGAACTGGGATTTTGAGGTCTGTCAAGCACTATGCCACTGTGTTTGTTTGTTTCTGTGTGGTGTGTACCTAATCTGTTCCAGTGATTAAGTTTATCCTCTCAGCTTTTCCAAATCCTGTCTATACTATAAGATTCAATGTAAGTTCAATTTCCTTCTTGAAGTATTCCTTGACTACTGCACTCCACAGAGATTTCTCCCTTCCTTTTTAGAAGTGATATAGCACTTAGGGAGTATTAGAGGGCTTTATTATGCTCTTCTGGGACTCTGGATCATCTCGGCTTAGACTAGGGGTTCTTAATATTTCTTGTGTCATAGAATCTTTGTCAGTCTCAAAATAGACTCCTCAGAATGATATTTTTAAGTGCATTAAGTAAATTACATAGGATTACAAAGGAAGTCAATTATATTAAATAATTAAAATATATTAGGTTATTAAAATAGTTATCAAAACTTTTTTGAAGGTCAAGTTCATGCTCCTCAGGCTAAGAACCTCTGAGTTAGACTCTCAACTCCTCAAGGAGAGGGACCATGCCACTATGGTGTACCTGGAACTTAGTACCTTAATAGTATCTCAATCAATCAGTATTTACTTATTGGTTGGCACATTAGTCTGGAGTCCTTGGTTGTTGACATAGTTCCTTCTCAGAACAGAATAAAAAGCCCCAAAAGTACTTGAAACCAATTTATTGACCTTGTGGGAGAAGTTTGCCAGGGAATGTATTGAAGAAAGAGACTACCTTTCAGAGTGTTCCTGTGTCCATGTTTTAGTGGGGAAATGTAGTCCCCAAAACCATCCCAAAGAGAAAGCCAAGAATAGCCCTAGTAATATGTGTTAAATGGCACCCACATCTACTGTAGTCTTGAGGATAACAAAACATCCCCCTGCCCAAAATGAGCCCTAAACTCTCCAGCTTTCCTTGGTCTTCCCTCATGCTGTTCCCAATGCCTATATCTTCTCACCCCCTCTTTAACAGCTGAATTCTAACTCATCCTTTAAAGTTCAACTCTAATACTACAAGGCTTTTCTTGATCTCACTGGTCAATAATAATTTAATCCCTAGAACCCCCCTCCCCAAGTACTCTGCTTTGCCTCTCTCTAGTGTTTTTATCATGTAACACCATATATTATAGCTGAATTGGTTTCTAACCATTTTCTTCCCCCAAAAGACTATGAGTCTTGTGAAGTCCAACACTACTGAGGTGCTAGAGTCCAACTTTTTTGAGTCTAGGACTGGTACTTATTCCACTCATCTTTGTTATTTCTACCCAGGAATCTCCTAGAAACACCTAAGTGCAGTGATCCTGATAATCCCATCTTTATTTGTATCTAAACTTTGGGTCTATCAAAGTATGTTCTACAAAAACTGTAGAAAATTAATGAATGTTTATGTACATATTGTTTCAATAACCTACAGAGGCAGTCACAGCCATAGCTTGGAGCCACAGTAGCAGACACAGCAGCAAGTGTTTTTCTCTCCCCTCCTCTCCAGACCACTTCAGTACTACCACTGCCCTCCTCTCCTCCTCACCTCTACCCACACCTCTCCCACTCAAAGAGAAACCTGCATCACTTCCTGGCTAAATTGTTCTCAGTTTTTGCTGAGGCCCTCAAGATGTAGGAGATAATGTACACTTCAGAGAACAGAAATACACTATCTCAGCTGCTGCTGCTGCTGCTACCCTATCACAAAAGCAGGTCACAACTTTATCAGATGAGTCATACACACATGCAGACACACACACACACACACACACACACACACACACACACACATCCTCCCAGGGTTTTCAAGAAGGGGGCTAGAAAGACTGGTAACACAGAGATCCACCAGCCAACCTGTTAGTCTCACATCCTTTCCATCTCCTGATCCCAAACCTACACAAAGTGTAGGAATAAAGGTCCTAGGATGGGGACCTGGGCGAGTAATCAAGGGCTCATAAAATTCTACTCAATTTTTAAGACAGGTGGTGGGAATACAGAGGCAAAAAAAAAAGGAAATGAGTTTTGGCTACCTAAGTTTCACAATGGCCTAATTCAAAGGAATTCAAGCTGTTTAGGAGACCTCATGAGTTGTCTTTGTATCTTTCCTCAGTAAGTTTTATTCTTGGGAGAGAGGGGCAACAGAGCTCACACTGACACCCTCCTCATAATCATAGCTAACATATAAGTTTGCAAAGTTCTTTGCATACATTATCTCCTTTGATTTGATCTTCACAATCGCCATGTGAAGTTGTTGTTCAAGTCATTTCAGTCATGTCTGACTTTTTGTGACCCCATTTGGGGTTTTCATGTCAAAGATACTAGAGTTATTTGCTATTTCCTTCTCCAGCTCATTTTATAGGGAAGCAAACTGAAGAAAACAGGGTTAAGTGACTTGCCCAGGTTCCTGCAGCTAGAAAGATTCATTTTCCTTAGTTCAAGTTTGTGTTTCAGACACTGGCATGCTATCCACTGCATCACCTAGCCGCCTCTGTGAAGTAGGTGCCATTATTATACCTTCTATTTTTTACAAATGAGAAAACTGAAGCTGTGAGACATTAAGCAATTTTTGCAAAGATATGCAGTTAGCAAGTATTTAGGGCAGGATTAAAATTCAGGTTGTCATTCTCTCCACTGTGCCATCTAACTTTCTGTATTCAGGGAAAGGATCTGATTGGCCATGAGAGAAATTATTGCTAGATCACTGCTATAGGTTGGTCATTATGCCTTCTCTGGCAGCAGAGTCCAAGAAATTTTGCAAAAAGAAAAAAAGAGGCCGAATCACTAAGGGAATAGTTAGTAATATAGATAAGGCTGAAAAGGTCAAGAATCAAGCAACTTATGAGTGGAGCTATGAGAAGGGCTCATGTAGGGAAAAATTCTTCTTGGTAGAAATCTGCTGGTTGTGAGGTCACATCCTGCTGGGTTTCCAACATGTTTTGTGCTTTCTATTTGGGGCTGACAGGTCCAGGGCCTAACAGTATGCATCCTAAATGCCCAGCACCAAGGGTCAGAGCAGGAGTCCTTGAAAGTCCTATAAACCTTGGTTGAGTTTAGCCATTCTAAATAATTGCTCTCTTGAGGCCCCAGTTTGCCTAGCAAATTGGTGGCCTTAGCGCAGACCACATAGTTGATCTTTCAACAGATCCATGGTCCTTGCTTTCAAGAAGATTGCATTCTATAGAGGGACAGATTGACAGTATCCAATGCCTCTGCAGTGTCAGCCTAGGGTATGGCAGCCACAGGGCAAGAGTAGAAATTAGATGAAGAATACTAAGGTTTCAGCCAGTCTTCTCAACCAAGTCAGCTGGCATCCTTGCACAAGATACTCCACTTCCCAATTCTGTGCATTCCCCTTGGTTATCTTCCATACTTGTAATGCTCTCTCTCTTCATCTTTGCCTCTTGACTTCTCTGATTTCCTTCAAGTCTCAACTAAAATTCCACCTTCTACAAGCAGCCTGTTCCAATTGCTCTTTAATATCTCCCTTCTGCTTATTATTTCTTACTTATACTACATATAGTTTATCTGTAGGTAGTTGCTTGCATGTTGTCTCCTCGATTAGATTGTGAGCTCCATGTGGGCAGATATAGTTTTTTTCCACCTATATTTCAGTGTCAATGTCATCTGGCACAATGATGGTACCAGTTAAACACGTAATATGAAGAAAATCAACCCTATGCTTACAATGCCTCAATGAGGCTAGCTTCTCCTTTCCCTTATTTTAAGTTCTATCATGCCATACAGCTCAAATTCCTCTAGTAGCTAAGAACCCAAGTCAGCCAAGTTCACATAAGAGTCCTCAAGAATCTAAATTCCAATGGATTCCTTTTAGCTACCAAACTGCCCAAATAAAGACATCTGGACTTTTTATACTGACTGGCCACAGCATAATTTTTGTCTTCATATTCTCCAGATCTACAAAGTCAGGGAGCTGTGGTACTATCTCCTCTGAACCACCAATCCTGGGTCCACCATTCTCTTTGAGATGCTTTGAACCTCCATCTTGGAATCACTTCTCTTTGATTGTCCAGTGAGGTACAGGTCCAAACAAGTCAGAATACCTGTGTATCCATCAAAGGGATGGCATTAATTCTGAAGGTGCTACCAGCATTGCCCAGGTGAATTTCTTCTTCTCCTTTTACTTGGTTCAATCTGTGAACCTGAATTCCTGCAAAATTAAAGGAAACATTCATTTGTTAAATATCCACTATGTGCTAGGCACTGTGCTAAGTGTTCTACAAATATTACCTTATTTTATTCTCACAGCAACCCTGGGAGGTAGGCAGTATAATTATTCCCATTTTACAACTGAGGAAACTAAGGCAGTCAGGGGTTAAGTGACTTGCCCAGGTCACACAGCTAGTAAGTCTCAGGCTAGATTTTAACTCAGGTCTTCCTGACTCCAGGCCCATTTTTCTATCCATTATTAATCTAGCTGCCTTGGAATACTGGATGCTACCTTGAGGCAACTTGTTGGGATTTTCTGCTTCATTGCCTTTTGAATTCAGCTTTCCCCTTACCAAATGTTCATGAAAGTGTGGAAAAAAGAGAAAAGTAAATCAAAAGCCATTACTAGCCTGAATGAGACAGAGGAATTGAGTTGAATTTATTTTTGGAGATGCAGTAAAATCACTGATTTGCTATGGAAACAACATATTGGAATGAAATGTCCATTTTTATGTTAAAGGAATGCATAACTGTAGAATAATAATTCTGTGCTGTAGAAACATTAGAACAAAATATTAATTATGGTATGTTATAAAAAATATCAGACTGGAATACTAATTGAGAGTAATTATTGTCATGGAATATGAGTGGGAATCATCCAATTATTGTGGCCAGTGGATATTTGGATGGATACTAGGATACCTGTAATGCATGGCTGGAATTCATACACACAGATTCTCTCTCTCTCATTTGCCCTCTCTCTCTCTCTCTCTCTCTCTCTCTCTCTCTCTCTCTCTCTCTCTCTCTCTCTCTCTCCCTCTCTCTCTCTCTCTTTCTCTCTCTTTCTCTCTCCTATAAGATTTAAGTGAGGAATACAGAGGTCAGACAAGCAACATCACAATGATGGGCATGAGGATCCCCCAGAAGAAGATGAAGTGGCCGGGCATAATAGAAAGACCAGTGGATTTAAAGTACTGGGATGAGATGATCTCTGAGAACCCTGGTTTCAGCTCTCAGAAGCTCAATTTGCTAATCTGTCAAATGGTGCTAACACTACTTACACTGTCTCCTTTACAGAGTTATTGTGAGGAAAGTACCTTTGTAAAGATTAAAGCTAAACAAATGGGAGCTATGGTTGCCTTTGTTTTCATCCTCACAGAGTAAGTCCTTAGCACAGTAAATGCATTTAATAAATGTTTGTTAACTCATTAACTCACTAAAATGGAAGTTCAGGAAGTTATCCCAGGCTCACACAGTCGACCATGGGGCAGAGCCCTTGAATAAAAAATAGGATAAGAAAAGTGAGCACCATGATTTTTCCCAAGTTTCAACTTCCCCAGGAGGGTCCTGGTCTTTTCAGCTTTTTCTTTGAACGTTCTTATTTGTCACTTTTCAGATTGCTGAGGTGGAGTACATCACCAGGGGATCCCTCATCTGGAAGATCCCTAGATAATAAGGCCATTGGTCAGTGCTAGGTCTCTAGGTGACTGTGAGCTACAAATAGAGACTTGAAACAGGGATGCAAAGAAGACAACAAAGCAAGGAGTTAGCTGGACCCAGGGAAGACTAGTTAGACTCCAGACAGGCTCCATAACATCCTACCTCTCCTCTTCCTTCATGACACTTCAGATTAAACTTCCTCCTGTATAAATCTAGGGATCCCTCTACTACAAAAATCTGTCTTGGTTTCCTATTGTCTGTAAAGTAAAAGTCCATCTCCTCTCTCAGGCATTTAAGATATCCAGAGTTTAGTACCATTCTATATGTCCAGTCTTACTTCATATCATTCCCTCTACATAATATAAATTCCAGTAAAAATGGACTATTTGCTATTGTCCACATAGCTTCAATGCAGACATGTCAATAACTTTCTTCACATAATCTTCTATTCCTCTTCTGTCTGTTGAAATCCTAGCATTAAATGCTGTCTCCTTGATAAAACCTTTCTCAATATGTATTCCCTATTCTTCCCCATTCCACTCCTCAGCACTTCAAGACCTCACATAACACTTTCTTCAGATCTTTCTTATGCATTTTTCATGTATCCTTATGAATGAGGATTATTTGCACAGCTTTTTTAGACCCCTACAGAGTAGAAGCTCTGTAAGAGCAGGAATTCCATTTCATTTAATCTTTGTAACATAGCACTGTGCATTCAGTAGGTGCTTAGTAAATGTTGAAGCTAGAGGAATAATGTATTCCAGAAACTCTTAGGATGTTTGTATCCTCCTTATTGCTTCCTGCAACACAAGGCCAACCTAACAGGTACATGGAACAAACTGTTATCCATGGGATATAAATTCAGGACCACCAGACAGGCCCCTTAGCTCCCTACAATGCCACTCTTCTCAATGAAATGTCTCCTGTTTCACCATTTGTGAGTCATTCCTCTGGCTTAAGGTTTCAATCCCTGCTGAAGTTCAAAAGCCCCTGGGAAAGTTCATACATTCAATTCTATCAGTCTTTTTTACTTTAATATAAATGAGATCTGAGGAAAGTAGGGTTTCATAAGACACACAGAGAGCACCATTATAGGGGAGAATACAAAGTCTCTGAGTCAGAGATGAAAGACAAAACCCCACCATGAGGGTGGAAAAGTCATAGAAAGGAGAGAGTAGAGTCACTAATGGCAATTCTTGGCCTAATAACTTATTTTGGAAGCCATTTGTTTCTTTTTTCCTGTTAAAAAAGGAGTTTTTACTGGAAAAAAATTTCCAAAATCATTTCCTTGTATTTGTCTTGCCCTTATCCTCTCTTTTACACCTTTGACTAAATGTTGGAAGTCCTCCTCCTTTGTCTCAAACTCTAGTTAGCTCTCAATCTTTAGATCAAAGATACAGTTGAACTTCACATTACATGATAGCTATATTCCACAAAGCAAATTATACACAAGTTTAATTTTTATAATTTTTTTGTGCAGAAATATTATGTCATCCATGTAGGGAATTCCCAGCAAGGAAATTGTATCGACTAATGCAGACAAACAATTGTTCTGTGAATTAAAATCTAAATGTGTTGTATGAGGCACAGGATGTTTAAGATCATACATGAAGTATCAGAGGTAGGATGTGAATCTAAGTTCTCCTGAGCCCATGGCTGGCCTTCTCTCCATTGTGTCAGGCTTCCTCGCTAATAATTTTGAAAACTAGAGGGTTAAGTATTTATAAGAGCATAGAGTAGAGCTAGAAAGGATCTCTGAGGCCATCAACTCAAAGCTCCTGAATTACCAATTACTTATGGAATTATTAAGTTATTGATTTATTGATTTATTATGACCCAAATGAAAGGAGGGAAGAATCTCTGAGAGGACAACATGAGGTTCAGCCATCCCCCTTGCTTTCTACCCATGAATTTACTGCACCCAGCTCTTTCAGATAGGGGCATAGTTTATGAATAGCTTCATATTCACATGAGTATGAATAGTTTATAGTTTCAGTCTTGGTATTCCCAATTTATCAGCAAATGAATGGGATTATTAGGGGGTCCCTCTAAGTCAAGGATGGGGTAGGCACACCTGGTTAGGTTTTTCTTTCGGTTTTTTGTTTGTTTGTTTTTTTGGATAGTCACAAGGAAAGACCACAATGGCAGCAAACAGGAAGTAATGCTTCAATCATACTTCAATAAGCATAAAGAGGACAGAAGGAAACAGCACAGAAAGTAGAGACAGATGGTATAGGAATGATGAATGAGATGGTGGAGGGAAGTAAACAATGTAGAGAAAAAAATGGTGAGGAGGAGAAGTATAGAGAGTCAGTTATATAACCACATGTTAAAGTTGGGAGGACTAAAGTAGCATGGACCCACAGCAGATGGAAGAGTGCCTGGGGTGGAGGGGGTGGGGTAAGAATTAGGGGTTTCATTTCAATATGATTTTGGCAGTGGAAGATGGATTAACACTTTTGGGTTAGTTCATTAACATATACATATACATATTACCTCAAAGTTTTCAGCAAACATTAGAATTAGTTCATTGGCATAAAACTTTGCTGGTGTTGTGCCAATCTTATTATATATATTTGCAGTTTATCTCAGGCTTACAGATGATGAGAAGTTATTAGGACCAAGGGCCCCTTACAGTAAGACCTAGCTGTTTTCCCCTTCTTTAGCACATAGTCTCAGGATGTGGGCTTAGCTAAATTATGAGACAAGTTCCAATGGTTTCTATGCTCCCTTAATTTATGAGACAGTTTACAAAATCTCTCTTCCTTTCACTCTTTAGCCCCTCAAAACTGATGGGAACACAAACTCAAAATCCTGAGATAGGTCTACAGTCTCAGATAGCTGGGCAGTTGGATGAATCCAATTGTGGTTATGTCTATAAAGTTAACAATAATCCTCAAATTTGCATGGCAGAAATATAGAGTACTAGAAGTGGAATCAGGAAAACAGAAATTCAAAGTCCACCTCTGATGCTTACCACCTATAGTAAGCTGGACAATCCATTTAGTGACTCTGAATCTCAACTGTTCTCTAGGATTTGTCTATTCAATTGTAGATGGCCTATGTCTGAGTTGATAGAAGGAATTCGCACACCATTGAATATGCATTATATCATGCACTGTCACCACGCAAATTTTCACAGGGAAAATGCTTAGAATCACTTACACTGAAAGTATTCCTAGAGAAGGGATGTTAGAGTGTGATTCCACAAGGAATCCTTCACAAAGAATTAAATTAGTTTGGACTAAGAGTCATAAAATATCAGAATTCATATAAGAAAACCTATACCCAAACATATTCCCACTACAACTTCCCCCAAAATTTGTCATCAAATCTCTATTTGAAGAGCTCCAATGATTGGGAGACTCACTATCTTGCAAGGCTCCTCATCTACTTTTATAAGTAGTAGTAGGTATCTACAGGAATTATCCCAAATTACGGGCTGTGGTGCTAAGGGAATGCTTTGGGATAAGAATCAAGTATAACTGCTATTACAGTTTCTCTTTTACTTCTACAGAGCCAAGAGATGCCAGAAAGAATGATGCCCCACTAACAGTGACAGGCATTCTGGGAGAATCTGCTATTCTACCCACAAAAGTACCAAGTAATGATAAACTTGACAACATTAACTGGTCTTCCCTTACACCTGTTGCTCATGTGCAACGAGAAGGAACATTAGTGAAGATCTTTGCAACTCATCAAAAGTATGGGGGGCGACTGTCTGTCCCACCAGATACTTACAACCTGAAGATCAGCCCCCTGAAAATGGAGGATGCTGGACACTACAGAGCTGACATAAATTTTAAGGACCCTACAACTAATGAGATCAGCACCACCACCAAGAACTATACCCTGCATGTCTACAGTAAGACTATAGTTGTGGACTCATAAAATATTTGGGCTGAGAGAGAACAAAGAGGCTCTCTAGTTCCACCCCTCATTTTTCATCTAAGATACTGAGACCCAGAGAAGTGAGGTGATTTGCTTAAGGTCACATACATAGTGGCAAAAGTAGAAAAAAGTAGGATTTAGTGATTTAGTTCTGTCTTATTCCACTGGGTCATTTCCCAACATATTCTCCAAAAGGATGCTAACATTTTCAATCAAGTGTTCCCTGGATCATTCAGTGGCTATCAATAAGAGAACTTGGCACTAGAGAGTCTGGGGAAAAGAAGATTAGCAAAGACGTGTCTTGTTTTCAGGCAGGTCCAGATTTTGACCTTTCTTTCTCACTATTGGCTCTTTCCCAGTTGCCTACAAACATGTTCATCTCTCCTTGACCCTTAAAAGAAATCTTCCCTTAACCCTTGGCATTCATCCAGCTACCATCTCATTAGTCTCCTGCCACCTGCTGCTAAACTCCTGAAAAATGTGGTCTATACCCAATGACTCTTCTTCCATACTACTCATCTTCTCAGCCACTTCTAAAATACCTCAAACTCCAATGACTCTATGGAAACTGTCCTCTCTAAAGTTTTCAATGATCTTATAAATGCCAAATTCTTTGGGATTTTTTTCAGTCTTCTTCACCCTTGAACTCTCTGCAACATATAATGTTGTTGATGATTTCTATGATCCTAAAATTTGCTCTTACTAAATACTTTCTCTTCCTTTAATTTAAAAGGCAACATGACTTTCTCAGTTTTCCTCTTACTTCTCTAAATGCTCCTTTTCTGTCCCCTTCAGTGACTCTCCTTTAATTCTTCTTTTAACATGGCTGTTCTTCAAGGTTCTGTCCTTGGTCCTCTTCTGCCCCTATATTTTTCCCACTCGTCAATTTCCTCCATTACCACTTTGATGAAAATGACTCCAAAGTCTTCATCTGCTTGCCTTGTTTAGGAGCAACTTTAACACAAATGTTTCTCAACACTGACTTATAGAGTTAAAAACTGTAGGTTTTATAAAGGTGGTTTCATTATAGACTCATTCTTATGCCTTCCATTGTTCCATCCTGTAGGACGACTGGCACCACCAAAAATTACTTGGAATACCATAACCTCTGAGAACAACACCTGTAATATCACTCTGACATGCTTCATGGAGGAGGGAAAAGAAGCTGTGAGGTACCAGTGGACCCCTCTGGGAGAACAAGCTGTTGAATCTAATGGGAATTCTATGCTTTTTGTCTTCCAAAGACCTGAGGATGCTCACGTAAATTACACCTGCACAGCCACAAACCCTGTCAGCAACAATTCTCATTCCATAGTTCTTCAACCTCTCTGTGCAGGTAATCATCTGTCCCTTTTCCCCAAAAGCCTCAGGGAACACCCTGAGCAGCTGTATGAGGTGGGCCTCAGAAGGTCTGGTCTTTACATTGGACAGTGTCAAGATAGAACCCAATGAGGATAGAGATCAAATCCAGTCGAGGTCACAAGCATCTTTGAAATCAATTTAGTTCAACAAATTTATTAAGGCCTAATATGGACTATGTTGTGTTATGTACTGAAAAAAGGAAGGCACAGTCCCTGAGCCTCATGAAACTTACATTCTAAATAGGCATTATAATAATACATATAACTATAATAATAATATATGACAAATACCTTAAAGAGGTATAAAGCAAAGTGCTCCCTGAGTGGAAAGGTCATTTTTTATGGACAGGTTTGGGGAGAGACTTCATGGGGGAGACAGAATTTGAACTCATCTTTAAAGTATGCAAATTAGAGATGAATTTATTATAGAACTCATGTTATTATAGTGCTTTAAAGTTTGCAAAACACTTTGCAAATGTTGTCACATTTGATCCCCACAGCACTAGATGATAAAGACTTAGGAAACTGAGGGTAGCAGACTTGTTCAAATCACATAATGAATAATTAACCAAGAAGCATATTTGAAGTACATACAATATGTAAAGCACTATGCTAAATGCATACAAAGGATAAGAAAAGGTGTTCCTGGCCTCAAGAAACTTACTTTCTTTGGGAGAGATATAATATATGCAGGTAAGTAAATAGAGAACATAAAAAGTGTAAGATAATGATAGAGGAAGCATTAGCAACTGGAAGGATCAGGGATTACTAAAGAACTCCCCTGGGCAATAACACCAACTGTGAACCTTCAAGGGAACTAGGAAATCCAAGAGGGGGAGGTGAAGAGGGCCAGCATTCCATGCATAGGGAACAGCTTGTACAAAGGCACAGAAGTTTGGGGGAAAAGCAAATAAGTCAATTTGGGGCTGAAATGTAGCGTATATGAGAGGCAGTGATATAAGTCTAGAAAGGTAAACCAGAGTCAAATCATGAAGGATGTTAAATGCCAGACTAAGGAGTCTACTGAGAGCCATGAAGGGGATGAGGGTGGTGTGATGTGGTCAGAGCCAGGTTATAGAAATATCACTTTGTTGACTGTGTTTAGGATGGAGTGAAAAGGAGAGAAATTGGAAGGAGGGAGACGATTTTAAAAGCTCTAACAAAAGTCCAGGTAAGAGGTGATAAGATCCTGAATGGGGAGGGTGTCCATTTGAGTGTAAGGGATGTTGAGAAGGTAGACTCTACAAGACTTTGCCAATGATTGGATATGGGGGAGTGAGGAAGAAGAACAAAACAGAGATTCCTCTGAATTTGGAAACCTGGGTTGCTGTCAGATTGATGACACCCTCAATAAAAATAGAGATGTCAGGATGAGGGATGGGATTAAAGACAATAATAATAATTTCTCTTTGGAATGTGTTGAATTAGATCTGCCTAAAGGTAATCCAGGTGATTTCAGCATTGATGATATGAGTCTAGAATTTAGGTAAGAGATAAAGGCTAGAAATAGATATTTGAACATCATCTGCACAAAAATTATAATTGAACTCATGGAAGCTGGATAGAGCATACGTAAGGGAAAGATATTATAATCTGTGTCACAGTCCTGGGGTACATCCATGCTTAGGGGACAGAACGTGAATAATGAAGAATAATCATGCAGAGAAGAGGAAAAATTGGGGACAGAGGGGGAAACCAATGAAACTCAAGTAGAAAAGAGAATCTAGGAAGAGGGGATGCTCAATAGTGGTCAAGCACTGCAGAGAGATCAGGGATAATGAAGACTGAAAAAAGTCCATTTTGTTTAGCAACTAGGAAGTCATTAGTAATCTTAGAGGGAGCAGTCTTAGCTGAATGATTGAGTCAGAAATTAAACTGTAAGGGTGAATAACTGGTATGTAAGTAGAAATAGAAAATACATTTTTTTTAGTTGTAAAGGGGGAGTAAAGATGTAAGATAGTAGCTAGATGGGATGGCAGAATGAATGAAGATTTTATAATGATGGAGAAGAGCTGCATAAGTTTATAGATATCAAGGAAGGAATCAGAGAGTAAAGATAGGAAAAAGAGAAAAGATGATGATGGGGTAAGCTCCTGAAAGAGAACAGAAGGTAAAAGCTCAAGGACCCAAGTAGCCAGGCTGACCAAGGCAAGGAGTACTCTAATATTGAAATAAAAGAAGAGAGAATGGGGGATGATATTGAGAGCATTGAGGTATAGAATTAGAAGAAGAGGATGCTCATTATAGATAGCCCCTATTATTCAGTAAAGTATGAGGCAGACCTTTCCTGGGAATGAGCAAAGGAGAGTCATTTAGGTGGATTGAGGGAAGAAAAGGTTTGGAACTACTTTGTGGGGAATTAAATACAGATTCACTAAGATAAGAGTAAAAAGCTTGGTGATCAACAATAAGAGCCCAACTGAGCTTAGATAACATAAATTTGTAGTGGATCCAGTCGGCACAGTTGTGGCTTCTTCCAGCAATATTTAGCAGCACTAAGAGGAGGGGAGAGGTGCAAAGCAGATGATGGAATTAACTCAGGGTCAAGTTTGAGAAAGGCATAAGTGGTAAATAACACAAAGTAGCATGAGATTAAAGGGTAAAGAACAATGTAGGTTTGATAGGATTCTTTATATGGGCAAGGCTGTAAAGATAGGAAAATTTGACCAGAGTAAGAGTGATAGATTAGAAAAAAAGAGTGATAGATTAGAAAATCAAAGACAGGCAAAATGACAAGAGTCCACAATAAGAGTGAATAGCACTTGTAAAAAGAATGAAACAGAAGGAGAGATGGAAGAATAAAGAGGTTATAAAGATGGAGCATCTATAAGTGATGATGACATCAAGAAATGAGTGGATGCGATACAATAAAGATGAGCAACATAGAAGATGAGAAAGTCAAGGAACTGGGATATTCATCTGTTTGAGGTGATATGAATGTGGCATTGAAGTATGCAAGTACAAGCCTAGAGAGCTGTAATGATGATGGAGAATGCCTTCATGGCCCTTAGATAACAGAAACCAGGACCTGAATAGGGTGAAATATCCAGATTGAATGAAGCTGAAAGGAAAGAATACTGGATAATGAAAGCAAAAAGAAGCTATGAAAATTGCTCTGAGAAGCAAGGAGCGTGCAAATAAATCCTTCCTCTCATTTTCTGTTCCCTATTGAGAGGAGCGCAAGCCATAAAGTAGTTCCAGGTTAAAAGAACCGTAGGACTCAGGTTAGAAAGTGAGTCTCATTGTGGAAAATTATACTGGTTGTTTATGGGTTATCATAATGTTTTCTGCATTTGTTTATGGGCTCTTGTGAGTCCTTTGTTCCTTCTGAATTTTCTGTGGGGTGAAATTAAATCTACCTAAGTCTAGTGAGCAGGTAGGTGGTATAGTGGATTGGAGCCGGGAAGATCCGAGTTCAAATTTGACCACAGACACTTAGTAGTTGTGTGATACTGAGCAAGTCACTTAACCTCTATTTGCCCCAGTTTCTCATCTGTAAAATGGAGTACATATTAGAGAAGGGAACGGTAAACCACTCCACTGTCTTTTCCAAGATCACCCTATCACATAGAGCTGGACATGACTGAACAAATGAACGACAAATACCCAACAATATTTGCTATCTTCTGTACTCATATGTGAACTGGGGGACCCTGTTACCCACATTTAGGGAATCCTAAATGTGATCTATAGAGATAGGGTACATTGCATAGGTACAAAGGAGTCCAAGCTGAATAATCCTGCCTCTATCAATGCAGGTCGGAACCTTCTCTGAAACTTAGAGTTTTAGAAAATTGCCTAGAACACTTAAAAATCAAGTGACTTACGCAGGTCATATAGCCGATCGATCAACCACTAAACATTTATTAAGCACAAACTATATGCTGAGCCCTGTGTTAATTACTGGGGATATAAAGAAAAGGGAGGAAAATAATTTCTGACCTCAAGGAATTTCTATTCTAATGTGGAGGCAACACATACAAATTTCTACAAGTCAGATAAAAGACTTAAACACAGGTCTTCATCTGTTCAACAGTGGCTCTTTATTGAAGACACCATGCTACTTTCCCGATATGAGAAGCTATACAACTCTATTTAGTATCTATATTTATGTCCTGTATTACTATGCAAGCTATATTTTGAGATTCCTCTGAGTAAACTCTGGGTAGGGGCACAAATAGTATGAGAAAGATTGTCATCTTTTTAGGATAGCACCAAGATCAAACTCCGCCTGCGTGAGTTCAAAGAATGTGGTACTGCCCATGGGTTACACTCTGAAATTATTGTGCACGTACATGCTGTTTCCCCCAAAGAATGTATGTTCTTAGTGAACAGAATATTTCAGTACTTTGTATCCCTAGCACCTGACCCAGTGCCTGCCATAAAGTTAACAAAGTACTTGATCAATGCTTGTTGAATTGAACTCAGTGAGGGACAGCGTTTAAACACCTAAAAAGATGACCAGGAATGCAGCATTTTCTTGGAGCCAGGTTTCTATAAAGGGAGGGAAAATTTCTGCTCTCTGATGGGCACTGTACTAAGCTTCTTAAAAATATCTTCTTTAATGCTCACAATAAACCTGCAAGGTAGATACTGTTATTATCCACATTTTACAGCTGAGAAAACAGGCAAAGAGAGGTGAAGTGACTCATACTAGTACACAACTAGTATCATCTGTGGCCAAATTTGAACACAGGTCTTCCTGACTCCCAGGCTCAGCCCTCTATCTACTCCACCACCTAGATGCCTCAATGAGTGAAGAAGAAAAAATGAAAGGAGTATAAGAGGAATAGATCTAGTAAGAAGATAAGTTTATTAACAACAGATATTCCAGGGGGATTAACAAAAGAAAAGGTGTAGTAATAAAGGAATTCAGGGGGGGATATGGTTGAAGTGGATGGTGACAAAAGAGTGAGAAATGG
Organism: Notamacropus eugenii; assembly: GCF_028372415.1. Lineage (NCBI taxonomy): Eukaryota > Metazoa > Chordata > Mammalia > Diprotodontia > Macropodidae > Notamacropus > Notamacropus eugenii. The sequence goes on along the minus strand of NC_092873.1, from coordinate 385,610,083 downwards.
GAAAAGGACATTTTAGTTTATTCAACCTTTGACGTTGGAACACAGGTATACAGAGAGAAGAAAGTTTAATAGCTGGGAGATTGTCACACCCTCCCTAGTAAGCAATGGCACAGGCTTGAATATTGCTTTGATTTTTCCTCCCTTGGGAATAGGTAGACTAGGTCCCAGTAGCCATAGGGGGAGAGGTTTGATGACCAGTAAAATATGGAGACAGAATTTGAATCAGGCCTTAACGATTCCAAACACAATGCTCTATCCACTATAACATCATCTGCTTGTCAAGAGGGAAAAAGAAGACATTATAGATATACAAAACAGTGGGAAGAAAAAGGCACAAGGAATATTCAAGAGTCAGAATAGTTGCCCCATTTGGCTGAACATAGAATACATAAAGCGGAGGAATAGGAGGTAAATCTTGCAAAGTGGGGAGGTAGGATAGATTGTAGAGGATCTTGAATGACAGGTAAAGGAGCATGAATTTTACTTAGTAGATAATAGGGAGCCACTGAAGATTTTTGAACAAGGGAGTGATATGACTAGCATTATGAATAAAGATGAAAAATTTGTGATCTAGATTCCCAGGAGAGCAAAATCATAATCTCCATAGCAGACTACGTTCCCAGTCTCCCTGGGATGAATCTTTCGACCTTAGGGTAGGATGTGACCCTAGCAAAGAACCCAGATTCAAGTGAGCCCACTCACCCCCTTGGGTCTGTTCAGTGAGAAGGATAGTTTTGTTTTTGTTTGTTTGTGTGTGTGTGTGTGTGTGTGTGTGTGTGTGTGTGTGTGTGTGTGTGTGTGTATTATCATTATTCAGGAATTTCCCTGCCACTTGTTTCCTCTTTTCCTTTCAGGAAGTTCCTCTAGTTCACTCTGGTTTATACTGGTGCCTCTCCTTGTACTGGTGCCTTCCACTGGGATATTTCTTTATCTACAACGCAAGAAAACAAAAGGTAGGGGTTCTGGGCAGGTAGGAAGAAATGCATTCTCTTCTTACTTGGTTTAGATTTTGGTCTTCTTGAGAGGGAGAGCACAGAGACATCCCTAGGGCCCAGGGCAATCATGCCCTCCCACATTTCCCTTTCCCTTCCATGGCCTTTCTAATAAGAATGTCTTATATTCATCTCATTTTACATTATCACATCCATGAACACTGATCTGGAAAGAACTTACGAATGTCATGGGGAAAACCTATGGCTCTCAACACAGTTTAAGGTAAAGGGCAGGAAGAAACTTCATTGCTCTTAGTCATGTCAGGGGAAAAGGAGTGGACTGACATTTTCACCCTCAGTCAAATTGGTTCCGCTTTACAAGTGATTTCCAGCTAACCTTGTAGTGTAACATTACGTGAAGAAAGTTGTGTGGGGTCACAAATTGTTACTCAGTACAAGGTAGCTGTTTCATGGAAGGAGAGACGTAGAGAGATACAACTCAGATAGGGGTTTGCAACATCTAGCAACATTTTTATCTCTCTGAGGATGCTGGAAATGATAAGATATTATCAAAGTATTAGCTCACTGGTTTAGATTTAGGAAGCCAGTATGCACATATTAGTATTATATCCTTATAATGTTAACTTTTAGCTTCATTATTTAAGTGTTGGTGGGAAGGAAGTGGGGTCCTTTCTGGGTGGAGTGTTGTGCTGTTGTTATCCACTCATATCTGATTCTTTGTGACCCCATTTGGGGTTTTCTTGGCAAAGATACTGGAGTGGTTTGCCGTTTCTTTTTCCAGCTCATTTTGCAGTTGAGGAACTGCGGCAAACAGGGTTAAGTGACTTTCCCAGGATTACAAAGCTGGTGACTAAAGCCAGTTTTGAACTCAGGAAGATGCGCCTTCCTGGTTCCAAGCCTAGTGCTCTAGGCATTGTGCCACCTAGCTGCCCATAGGCACTGTGTTAAATTCTGGGGATAGAAATAAGGAAAAGAAAGTCAGTCCCTGCCCTTAGGGAACTTATAATCTAATAGGGAAAGACGTTATAAAAAAGAAAGCTGAAAAGGAAAAAGGTTCTAGGAGCCTGGTAAAGTAACATGATGATACGCATGATGATATTCAATGAGTCAAGACCAAGCAGGGTAGTTGATGGGAAATGAAGTCAGCTAGAAAATTCTGAGCTCTTTCTAAAACAGGAAGCTTTGGAAATAATTTATTGCTCTACCCTACCACAACCTCCCCCCCCCGCCCCCACACACACACACCCCAGCCCTCCAATCAGAGGGAAGAGGCAACTTGTGTCCCAAGGAGTGTTAAGTATGGATGCTAAATCAATCTCCAAGATGATAAGATTTCAGATGATTAGCTTGTTCAGACATGGACTAAACTAGATAGCCTCTCAGGTCCTTTCCAACTCCCACATTCCATGATTCTTTGGAACACTGATCTAGTTAGGTCAGCAGCTAAGTGATGCAGTAGTTAGAGGCAGGGGTGGGGAACCTGCAGCCTCATGGTCACATGTGGTCCTCTAGGTCCTCAATTCAGTCAAAGGACCACACTTGAGGACCTAGAAGGCCACATGTGGCCTTGAGGCTGCAGGTTCCCCAACCCTGGTTTAGAGTATGGGGCCTGGAGTCAAGAAAGACTGAGTTCAGATCCAGCCTCAGATGCTTACTAACTGTGTGAGCCTGGGCAAGTCACTTAACCTCTTTGCCTCAGTTTCCTCATCTATAATATGGGGAAATAATAGCACCTACCTCCCAGGGTTGCTGTGAGGATCGAAACAGATGATAATTATAAAACACTCAGCACAGTGCCTGGCACGTAGTAAGTGCTATATTAATGTCATTATTATTATCCAATCTTGTAACCCAAAATTATATCACAAAAAAAAATCTTCATTAACTAGTGCTACAAGTTTTCAAGGACTGTGGCCAAACTTGTAGAGAGAAAAATAGAACTTTTTGAAAGATTTCTTACCAATTTCAGTGCTAAGAATTCAAATATAAATGTTTACAGTGTTCCTAAGTGACTTACTTTTGTTCTATGTTTAACGTTTGTATTTAGCCTGGTACGGACAATTGGGCTGGGGGGGTTTTGAGAGAGATGAGCCAAATTACGATATTCCTAGGGGAAAAGGGATGGGGCACCACAAGCCATATATGTTATCAGGTAAAGAAATGACCCCCACTCCAAAAAATATTGAACCTAATCTTTATGTCAGAGGACAGACCCTGTCACCTATTAGCTCAGATTTGCCTCCCTGTGTTAAGACCTCTAGCCTCAGATTTCTTCTATGTGACATAAGGATAATAATCCTACTAGTACAATCTGACTGTGGGAGGGATGTAGGAGGAAGTTTCCCCTAAATCTTAAAGTATTACAAAAATATGTTTTTTTGATTATTAAGATGTCACTCTTTTATCTGTGGTAGATAAACTCTAATCAAAAACAACTCGACAATGACCTGCCCTAAGAAAAAAGAGGACAGCTAGATAGCACAGTAGATAAAGCACTAGCCCTGGAGATAGGAGGACCCAAATTTAAATGTGGCCTCAGATACTTACTAGGTGTGTAACTATGGGCAAGTCACTTAATTCTGTTTACCTTGATTTCCTCATCTGTTAAATGAACTGGAGAAGAAAATGGCAAACTAGTCCTGTATCTTTGCCAAGAAAATCCCAAATGGGGTTATGGAGAGCCAGACACGAGTAATCTACAAAACAACAACAAATAAAAAGATTCACAAAAGTCAGTGTAGTATAGTATACTATAGTGGAAGGATTTCTGGACTTGGAGTCAAAGAACCTGGATTTGAAGCCCAGTTTCAGCATTTAATAACTGACCATAAGCAAGTTGTTTTACTTCTCTAGGTCTTAGTTTTTTCATCTCTAGAATGTGGGCATTAGTATGCTGCCTAACTCACAAGATCACTAGTAATAAAGTGCTTTTTAAATAGTATTTTAATAAATAAATGTGTCATTAATTTGACCACTGCAGGGACTGTTGGCTGTGCCGGACTTTATTGTTGATAAAGGTCAGAAAATTATAGTCCCACACTCACCCCAATGATTCTGTGCTCCTTCTAAAATAAGAGGTCACTATGGGGTATCCATTAAGATCTCTATAATTCCTCTAGTTTCATCTCTTTTGTGAGTGTCAGGGTTCCCTCTGTTAGTGTAAAGGTATGGGAAATGGCATAATCCAATTAGACTCAATATGCCTCTACTCACGGGGAAACTCAACCCTCTTCCTTGGAGAAATCATCTTCCTTTATGGGTCATCCATTCCTCCACCTGTAAAAAGTTAACATGCTATGAATCTGTGAATTTGTTATATTGTAGATGCTGATTTACCACCCACTTCCCCATTCACTCCGCCTTCAGAGAACCAAGTTTATGATGAAATCGGCATACCCAAGGTAAGGTTAGCTTGATCTCTCTCTGTTGGGCTTAGGATGAAAAGGGTGTGAGCTGGAGAGTTTGACCATGTATTGATTCTTTTATATGGTAATAAAAAAAATCCTGCCCTTCCCCTTCTCCAGTCCTTGACCCTGCACTGAGGCAATGCATTGAGCCTTGATGTGAGATCTGGAGGGTCTTTTTTCATGATAGTGAGGCCTGGAAAAGCCAGGAAAAAAGATAAAGGGAAAGTATGGGTTGGTGTTTCAGGTTAGCCTGAGGACTAGGACTCATGATAATCTTTTACAGGTAAATGTCTCCGATCCTCAGAAGCAAGAAGCCTTGAATACAATTTATTACACGGTGCAGAAGCCCCAAAAGGTAATTGTCTTTTGATTTCATTTAGGGTTTCTTGCCTCCTCTCAGGTTGGCCCAGAGGGATCTGAGGTCCTTCTGTCTGGGGGCTTCCATTAAGCAAAAGGAATGTAGCTGGTGGCACCTGGGTCTTCTCTCTGTGTATCCCTTGGGGCAACTCCATTTTAGTCCCCATAGGCCAGATCTTGAATGCAACTGTTACTTCCTCCCTGCTCTAAAAGCTGCTTCAGTAGCCTTTGACAAGAAACCCTCTAGATACATACAACCCCACAAACACACACACACCCACGCTACACCTGAGATTCTGTTCCCTATGGTCACATGTGGTTGGAAGCTTATGTCATTTCCTTATTCAGTAATCATCAGTGAGTCAATATAAAATCTTCTGGCTTTTAAAGACCTTTATAAGCTTGTCCTTTTCTGCCTTTCTGGCCTTAAATCTTACTTTCCTCTATTGTACTTGCCAATTGTAAAGTGACACTGACCTCCTTCACACAACGCTTCATTTCCTGAATTTGTGCATTCTCACAGGATGTCCTGTATGTGTGGAATGTACTCCCACCTCATCTCTACCTAACTCCTGACTTCCCTGGCTTCCTTCAAATCTGCTGAAACTCACCTTTACGAATAGTCTTTCTCATTCTTCCCTAACACTAGTGCCTTCCCTCTGAAATTACCTCCAGGTTATCTTGTCCATATCTTGTTTGTACATAGTTATTTGCAAGTTGTCCTCCTCTCCCTCCCCGCCCCCCCCAGAGCAGGAATTGCTTTTCTTTTCTTTGTATTGTTAGCATTTAGCATAGTGCATGAAACACAGTTATCAATGATGCTCATAGTTCTGTTACCCACTACATGATCAGTGTGAATGTGCTGCTACTGCTACTGATCACGTGAAAGTTTCTTAATGGCTTTACATTTGAAATTTATAAGAGGAGGGCAAAGAGAATCCCCTCTCCTCTCCCCACACTCTCTCAAAATAGTGGCAATAGAAGAGGCCGAGAATGCAGGAACCTTGAACCTGATACTTCATCTCAGATGCAAGAGCACCTACAGCAATCTACCTCCCCCATCTTACCCTTTCTGTTCTGTTTTAAGGATTCATCCCTACAGGCCCCTTTAAGGGTCTTGAGTAGCCAAGAAGTCGTATAAGATCCAAAGGGGACTTGCAAATCCTAAGGATGGGAGATATTAGGTCCCCTTTTTGGAGGGAGACAGGCCAGATCTGGTCTGCTTTCTATGATTTTGTAGTTTCCTGACTCCAGCTTAATATTAACAAGCCTTTTGTCCTCTCCTCTTGTACAGGTGGAAAATTCTTACTCATCTGCTACCAAACTTCTTGGGATCTCTGCCAGTGAGGCTGTGATCTAGATGACAGAGAAGCTGATTCTCTTCCCAGGAATGGACATTTGATGGCAGGAAGTTATCATCCTGTTAAAAGTAATTTTGCTTCCAGCCTCATCCTGGTCAATGAGGCAAACCTAGGAAAAGAAAGGAGAAAGAATTTTATTAGCACACCAAGGAAGCAAGCAGTTACAATGCAGCCAAACCCATTACAAACTGAACCATTCTTTATAGACTAAACAACTTCTATATAAGGGTAAAAGTATGCTGATTGGTGAGGCAGCACCATAACTGAATGTACATCATTCCTCTGTCTTTAACTGCATCACCTTACTCTCGACTGCCTATAATACAGGGTAGGCTTTGGGAATAGTGCCTTATACTGGGGGAGAAACTGTGAACATAAGCAACATACAATCCCCATCTCAAAACACCTGAGAAATTCCACAAACAGATATTCCAGCCCTGAGAGATCAGGAAGTCAAGAAGTTAACTCTGCCATGGAGAGAGTGGTCTTTTCCCATCCTCCTGGAACTCATTCCAGGCCTTTTGTATTGAGTCAGATGGACATGAATTTTATCAGAATTATCAGGAACCTGTATGCAGTACTCCTGACCTATGAGGACACATAGCCCTCCCCACTGTACCTGGAGGTAATCCAGAGTTAGTCTGTTTTGTTAGACTATGTCTCCAAGGGTATAGACCTCTGTACTAGGTTCCTCCATAGCATCTATGGATTCATTAACACAAATCTCTAAAAATTCATTCATTCTATTGAAGAGTGTTAAACTGTGTCTGACCCTATATATGGACAATAGGATGGAAAAGGCACTTTTAGATTCTCCCATTAAAGGAGGAAATGTAGCAGAAACTTGGATGGCTGTGTGTCTGTTCTACAAGTAGGTCCTAAGACGTAGGTTGGGTACTTGGAAACCACAAAGAACTCTTCTCATCCCTAGCTGTCCCTGCCAATTTGGGGGAAGCTAATAATAAGTTTTGTGGTGACACAAGAAATAAAGTCCCTGTGGGGCTATCCTACAAAATCTACTAAAGGTAAATGAATGAGAGATATCAGTTTTCCAGCCTATAGCAATACAATTTGACATTTTGTTGAAGTTTTCCTTAATGATTACAAAAGCACAGTCATGCAAGTCCTGGACATCTGACCCCATGCCTACCAGGAGTATCAGGTGAAAGGCCAAAGGGGCATGTGCCTGTGTCCAACAGTTGGTCCAGTTAAAGACATGATTGGCATTTTGGATCAGATACACATAAGTGATGGGTCTCCTGTTTCCCTATCCGAAGAGCACAAAGCCAGGGCATAAAGTAGGGAAAACAAATATGTGGTAGATTGCAGATGAAGTATTAGGTCCTAATTATCAAAGTCAACCAAACAGGTGACCAAGCACCGCTGATTGCTGTTAGAGTTTCTTTCCAGTTTAACTGGATTCAGGGGCTGATCATTCTGTTGGGATGAGCTCAATCACAGCAGGTTTTACATGGGAATGATGTATCCAGGCACCCTTGATGGCAGTAGTATGTCTAGTCAGTAGGATCTGGAAAGGTCCATTCCAACAGGATTGGAGACTAGATGTCTTCCTGAAGTTGCAGATCTACAAGTAGACTCCTCACTCAAATGAATACATCTTCTTTTCCAAAGGCACAATTTGTGTCAAGGCTGCCTCCTCTGAGACCTGCGAAAGAGAACTGAATAGAGATCACATATCATATCAGGCTTTCCTTGCCTGTGGCCAGACAGGCTCTGAGGGTCCAGCCTCCAAGTAGTAGTAGGTTTTCTACGAACAGAATTTCAAGAGGTGACAATCCTGCCCACTAGAACAATACAAGGGGAAATACCACAGGACATTTTAACTGTGTTTCCTAGCATAAATTTCTAAGAAGAGTCTTAACTTCCCCTATTTAACTACTAAACTTCCCCCATGATTGTGTGAATGATAAGAAGTGTGCGGGTACCCAAAAACACTTGGAGAACTGTTATTTATTTCTGCAGTAAAATGTGGCTCCTGGTCAAAGTCAAGGCCAGATCTTAGTATTGTGCCCTTGATCAGACACTTTGATACTGTGTTTGCCAATGTGTTGTCACTGGAAAGGTCTCTACTCAATGACTCAGTTGTTTTCTGCATAACAACACATATCTGTAACCCACAGACTAGGGCGACTCAATAAAGTCAGTCTGCAGGTGTTTAAAATGGTAGGGTCACTCACTTTCTCCCCCTTTTGTCATAGTAGTGTCCATCTTCAAGGACTTGAATGGTTGACAAGAAAGATAGATACAGACCATATGATGGGCCTCTGCATAAACACTAGGGGCAAACCATGATCAGCAAACTTGCAGTAAAAGGGCCTCAATTCCCATATGTCCCAGGATATGAAGTAGCTGACACGGAAGGTGCACTAATCATTTCAGTGCCAGATGGGGACATGACCCACATCCTGTCTTGTACAATGATTTTATATCTACTCACCAAGATGTTCATTTCAACTTCTATGGCTGAGAAAGAATTGTCATTTGGCATGTTAGCAGGCAGCATGAGTAGTGCTTTTGGCAGCTCTTGAGAACCCCAGCCCATTTGACCATCTCGTCTACAAACTGATTGGCAATTTGCAAAAATGACCACCCTCTGGTATGGGCCAGAAAATGCATCACAGAGATGGCCTTTGGGAGCAAGATAGCTTAAAGAAGTTGGTCAATAAGTGGGGCAAGAGCTACTGGTTTACCACTTGCAGTGATAAAACCACGCTGCTTCCACAAGGCACCAGTGGTGTTACAGACCTCAAAGGTATATTTGGAATCAGTTTAAATGTCCGCTCAGAGTTCCAGGGTCAGTTGACATGCCCTGGTCAACACCACTAACTCAATTCCCTGTACCTCAAATGCATTATACAATATAGCTTCCCACTCAACAATCGAGGGGATACAATCACTCCACTTGTCACTCACACTCCCTTTTCATAAAAGGAGGGAGCCATCTGTGAACAATGTGAGATGGAGTTCCTCCAAGGGAACTGAGGGGTCAGACCATTGTCTCTCTGTGGTTTCAGTCACCTCAAGCAGTCTTGTGGCACTTCGTGGTCTTTCAGGGGTTCAGGAAGAAGAGTGGCTGACTTTAAGATGTTACAGTGCTGCGGGGAAAAGTTAAGATCTAACAAAAGGCTTACCTCACATGAAGCCACTAGTTGGTGGGAAAAAGCTTGAGTCTTAGTGGAGTAAAATGGCAGCATTACTATGAGACACATAGACAGTCAATGACTGGGCAGAACACAGGGTTGGGTTCTTTTTGCAAGCTCCACAATGGTCATGATTGCCCAAGATACCCCAAAGCACCTTACATCACTGAATCAAGTTGGCAAGAATAGTAACTAGGGGGCCTATGATGGAGCCCCGACCTCTAGGTGAGAACTTCTGGTGCAACTCCTCTCTGTTCATGTACAGAAAAGGAAAAGGGGTTTGTCATAAGCACAGTCCCAGAGATGGTAGGGAGGTTATCACCCGCTTCACTTGCTTAACCATTTCTTTCAAGGCTTCTGAGGGTGTGAAGGACTCAGGGCCTCTTTAGCCATATAGACAACTAGTTCCTCAATGCTGGAATCCATCAGTGGCAGTATCCCACAGTCCCCAACACGACATGTATCTGGTGCTTTGCTTTCGGTATTGAAATTTGAAGGGATACCCTCTGTGATATATAAAAAGTTCAAGAGACATAATTTCTGGGTAATTGATTATTGTATTAATTATGCTAACAGACAAATAATAAAAAGAGTCAGCAGCACTCTCGAATGCCAAAGACCCCTCTTGGAATCCATTTAACATTTATATGCCCTTGGAAGAGTGGGTATTCCTGAGGATGGCAATCAACTCTGATTGGCTAACAATTAATGAGAAGAATGAATATTATAATAAGAGGTGGGTTTATTCTAATGAGAGGCTGAGAGACGTGATCACTCTGATCACTCAGTCTTGAACAAAGAAATTAATCTCTAATGCAGACTACCCCCACCTAGAGCAATCTAGACAAAAGGGGGTCCATGTCTACCCATATCTGGCTGACTAAAAGACAATGGGCAGGGTTTCACAGTACTAGAATTTCTTTGTAAGGTTTTTCTAATTGGGGGGGGCAACAACTTCACCTAGATAAGATGGTCTCTGTGGGGCAAATTTTTGGTCAAGGTCAGAGATCTCCCCAATAATTTGTTATTTAATAACCCTTTCACATGCATCCTTTCATTTATCAAGGACCTAGTGCCTGGGTCTGGTTCATAGCCCAAGTACCACACTATGGGAAGGGTAAACTGTAATTTTAAAGGTGAGATTCAGCGGCCCTTTTCATGAAGACAGCATAGGAAGAAAATGCTGCCTTCCTCATTGGCTCCTTGTGAAGGGGAGGCAAGCAATAAGCCATCAACATATTGAATTAGGGTAGACCCCATCTTGGATGCATGTCCTTGATAAGAGCTTGAGTGAGTAGAGTGGAAGATGGTGACATCACCCAGACGCAGCCTTGTTCAAGTGTTTTGTTGACCCTTCCAAGTCAAGGCAGTAAAAGTTCTGTGATTCTGGGTCCACCTAAAGTTTAACACACACACACACACACACATACACACACACAACAGCAGCAGCAGCAGCAGCACACAATACAATAACAGAATTTACTTTTATATTGTGAGGAATATTTGTGATAATAGGAACAGAATTCAGAACTACTGGGGCTCTCAGAATGTTAGAGTTGGCCAAGCCTAAGTTAAGAGGCTTCCTCAATTAAAACAGCAGCTGCAGCCACTGACTGAAAATATGAAAGCCATCCCACAGACAGAGTCTAACTGGTTTGAGAAATAGGCCACAGGGCCAGGGTCAGGTTCTAGGGACTGGGTTAGAACTCCCAAAAAAGGTTTCTCCTTTCATCAACATACAGACTGAAAGATTTGTCTAGATTTGATAGAGCAAATGCTGGAGTGGTAGCCAGTTTTGTTTCCAGTGTCTCAAAAGCCTTAGCCCCACTTTATAGGGAGTGAGTTGGGGCTTTGAGCATAGTCATAAAGGGGCTTAGCAAGAAGACCAAAATTAGGGATCCAGAGTCTACAAAATCCAGTCATTTATAGAAAAGCGAGGAGCTGCTTTTTAGTGGCTGAAACAGGGATAGACAAGATTGCCCTTTTCCTCTATAATGTTAAGGACTGAGAGGTAGGTTTTAGTGCATGGCCCAGATACTATACAGTTTGACATGCTATTTGGATTTTGTTTAGAGAGACCCTGTAGCCTCAGGTGCCCAAGAAATTAATAGCTCCTCTGGCAACAGCCAGAAAAGCCTCCCAAGTGGGGCTACAAATGAGAATACCATCCCCATGCTGAATTAAGCTACTATCTGGTAGGTCCAGGTTCTTTAAATCCTTTCCCAAGACCTGGCCAAATAGATCCCAAAACACAAGCACCTAAATTACAACCCAAGGGAACACCTCCAACCTAGATGGTGTATCTAAGTCCATATTTGTGCATCACAAATGTTTTGGTTTCAATCAATCAAGGTCCCATAGTATTTATTATTGAGTGTTTTAAGGTTTACTATGTATTTTCCTCATAAAAATCCTATAAACAGTTCAAGTAGTAGTGGTAGTAATAGTAGTAGTGGTAGTGGTAGTAGTAGTAGTAGTAGTAGTAATAGTAGTAGTAGTAGTAGTAGTAGTAGTAGTAGTAGTAGTAGTAGTAGTAGTAGTAGTATTCTCAGTTTACAGATGGTGAGATTGAGGCTCACAGAGGTAAAATAACTTGCCCACACTCTTGTAAGAGTTGGGATACAAACCCAAGTCATGTGACTCCAAGTTCAGATTTCCACACCAAGCTCTCATTTAGAGAGCAAAGCAGAAGAAGGGTAAGACACAATTTCTTATCTATTGAAAATTAAATTTTTTAATAAGCAACTAGACTCAGATTAAAAGCAATGACGAATCTTAATTACACAGGATAAAAGATGAAGTAATCCTCTCCCAAAAAGTGGGCAGCTATGGGTATGAAACCTTGCATATGCCATTGTCCTGGTTATTAAGTGAGTAAGTTTTATTTTTTTTAAAAAAAACTTTTCTTTAGAACAGGAGGAAATTTTTATCTATCCATTTTGTTTTTAGTAGGAATATTAGGATATTACCAATATTTGAAAAAAAACCAAAAACCTTTTACATTGTAAAGCATTGCTCAGGAAGCTCCCCAAACAACTTTGTGAATTTAGGGTGGTAGGACTTTATTTGGGACTTGGATTGTGTCTCATCATTTGCAGATGAATAGGCTAGCTTGGACAGCGGTCAATTGGATCTGCTCCTTTGAGTGAACCCCATAAAAAGGAATTGAACAGATCTGTTTACCTTCTTAGCCTTGTTCCTCCTTTTCATAGTGATTCAAAGATCAGCAGAGCAAAGAGTAGACCTGAGTCCTATAGATGAAAGAGAAGGGGAAATAGAGCCTATGGCCACCCAAGAGCTAGAGGCTGTCTTGGATAAGAAACGTAGAAGTTACATGTGCTACCACCTATGTGAACCAAAAGGAAAATTCTTACACACCAAGTTCAGGGATAGAACCTTCTAATGAGCAGCCAAGCTGCATAATGAATAGGACTATGGACATGGAAACAGGAAGCTCAGACTTCAAATTATGTCTCAGACATTTGCTCTAGCTGAGTAACCCTGAGCTAGTTTCTTAGCTTCAGTCTACCTCAGTTTCCTCAACCATAAAATGGGGATAATTACACCTACCTCCAGGATTGGTTTGAGGAGATAATATCAAATGAGATCATGTTTGTAAAACACTTAGCATACAATCATCTATAAATGTTTATTCCCTTCCTTTCCCCCTAAAGGTAAAAGGGACATTCCTAAGTAGATACAGCCTTGCAAGAAAGAAGAATGGCTGCAGAGTGAAGGGAAAAGCATCCTGGAATCCAGTACTCTAGAGAGAAGGGGGAGGTGGGAAAGGCTCCTGGGCAACATCATCCTCTTAAATAAAAAGTACTTAAATAAAAAATACTCATGAACATAATTCTCTAAGCTAAATGAAAGGAATAAACCAAAATACATGGGAAGAAAAGATCTGGACTTCATCCTCTACTCAGTTACTCAGATAGTGCAGGACTAATGAGAATGCCCCTCACAGCAAATCCAAGAACATTTCTCCTTCTAGGGGAATCTCAGTATCAGTCATATTGGTGGGTATCATATATGGGTTTCTGAGGTGAAAATGGAACTCACCAGAATATGTTTCCCTTTCAGGGGATTCTGAGCCCTCTGGTTGGGCTCATGTCTATATGTATCCCTGGCAAAGTTATAAGGCATTAGATAACTAGGACTTTGTTTCAGCATAGGGATTACTAAAGGGTGGGAAATTGATTTGAGGATATAAAGATGTAAAGGGCCGTAAACCGTTCTGCTACCCTTCAAAGGAAGAAGGTGAAGAGGAAACCTGACAGGGTGAAGGAGTCAATAGGATTCTGGGAGTAGAAGCAGAAGACATCTACTCTAGCCAGAGGAGAGATATGCCTCCAGTTCTGGATATCAGAGCAAAGGACAGGGGATTTTTGAGACCTTAGAAAATGCAGACTGAACCCTGGCCTGGCCCTACATAGAGATGAGGAAGGGAGACCCAGTTCTGATCCAAGCCCTGCCTCAGTGAGCTAGTTCCCTCACTGCCAACAGTGGAGGCCCTTCATTACTTCTTCCCAGAAGAGGAAGCATTAAAGCTACAGGGAAACTCAAGAAGGCTGTGTTGCCTTCCTCCCTCATCACTCATTTGATCTCCAGAAAGGAAAGGAATTGGCAGGCATGAATGTATAAGCATTTATTAAGTGCCTAATACATGCCAAAAACTATGTTAAACACTGGGTTTACAAACAGAAGACTGTTTTCCTCATTTTTGAAGGGCTCACATTCTGATTGGGGTTAGAAGGAGATAGGGAGTTGCCTAAAGGAGAGCTGCTGAGAGGACAGAAGGGCCTCATGGTCCTAAGGGTACAGTTGCAGGAAGATTAATAAGACCCTAAGATCCTTTATCTAACCAGAAAGATTGCACTTCATGACTTCCAACCCATGTAAACAGTAGAGTTTGCCATGTTATGGGAGTGGAGAAGCCTGGAGGTGCTGGAGGTTTATAGTAGAGTGAGGCCTCTGAGCCTTAGAACAGTGGGATTGGGTCATCAGTGTCCAGTCAGGAGAGGGAAAAAGAAAAAGACCATTGGAAGTTCAGAAGAAAAGGACTTCCTCTATATCTAGTCTTGGCATCTGGGCAATTCTGGCCTAGTGACCTAGTGATAGAGAAGCAAAAAAAAAGGAAGAAGGAAGAAGAGGAGGAGGGGAGGAGAAGGAGAAGGAAAAGAAGGAGGAGGAGAAGAAGGGAAAGGAGAAGGGGAAGAAGAAAAAGAAGAAGAAGAAAAAGAAGAAGAAGAAGAAGAAGAAGAAAAGGCTACTAACAAAAGAGTTTTAAAATACACAGAAGAAGGCAGAAGGAAGTTCATAAAAGAACATGGACAAGCAGGATAATTGTGTTACTATTATGCTGTTTGATATTTCTTATTTTAATTTTATTATTTATTTATTTTTAATTTGCATTTTTTTTTTAAATTTTGAGTTCCAAACTCTCTCCCTCCTTCCTATTTTTATCCTACCCATTGTGAAGGCAAGAAATGGAATATCAATTATGTATGTAAAATCATACAAAATGTATTCCATGCTAGCTATGTTGGGAAAAAAGCAAGAAAACTTAAGTGAAAGACTTCTATTTCAGTCTGCATTCAGACTTCATCATCCTTTCTCTGGACGTGAGTAGCATTTTTCACCATAAGGCCTTCAGAATTGTCTCAAATTGTCATATTTATCAGAATAGCTGAGTCATTCATAGTTGATCATCATATAATGTTGCTAGTACTGTGTATGTTGTTCTTCTGGGTCTGCTCACTTATTTTTGCATGAGTTCATTTAAGTTTTCCCATGATTTCCTGAAACCATACAGCTCCTATTTCTTACAGTACAACAGTATGTCACCACAATTATCACAACCACAACTTGTTCATCCTTTCCCCAATTAAGGGACATCCCTTCAATTCTCAATTCTTTGCCACCGAAAAAAGAGTCACTATAAATATTTTTATACACATAGGTCCTTTTCCTTTTTCTTTGATCTCTTTAGGTTATAGACCTAATATTGTGGGTCATTGTTCCCAATTGCTTTCTAGAATTATTGGATCAGTTCTCAACTCCACTAACACTGCATTCATGTCCCAACGTTTCCACATCCCCTCCAACATTTGTCATTTTCCTTTGCTGTCACATTAGTTAATCTGATAGGTAAGAGGTGGTATATCAGATTTTTAATTTTTATTTCTCTAATCAATAGTGATTGAGAGCATTTTAATTGATAGTTTTGATTTCTTCTTCTAAAAATTGCCTGTCTGTATTCTTTAATCATTTATCAATGGAAAATGACTCATATTTTTACAAATTTGACTCAGTTCTCTATATATGATATATATATGATATATATATATATATATATATATATATATATATATATATATATAAATGAGACCTTTATCAGAGAAATTTGTGGTAAAAATGTTTTCTTTCCCAATTTCTTGCTTTCCCTCTAATCTTGACTACGCTGGTTTTGTTTGTGCAAAACCTTTTTAATTTAATGCAATCAAAAGTGGGGGGGGGGGGGGGAGGTGCAGCAAGGTGGCACAGTGGATGGAGTTCTGAGCCTAAAGTCAGGAAGACCTGAGTTCAATTTTGACCTCAGATACTTCCTAGCTGTGTAACCCTGGGCAAGTCACTTTACCCTGTTTGTCTCAATTTCTTCATATGTCAAATGAGCTAGAGAAGGAAATGATAAACTACTCCAGTATGTTTGCTAAGAAAACCCCAAATGGGGCCATGAAGCGTCAGACACAACTAAACACAACCAAAATTATTCATTTTATATCCGGTGATCTTCTCTATTTCTTGTTTGGTTGATATACTTTTTTTAAAAAATTGTAGATAATAAACATTCATTTTCATATAAAAGTAAAATGAGTATCAGGCAAGGAAGTCTGTAAGGTCTCTTCTAGCTCTAACAATATAAATCTAGGAGATTTGTGCTCCATTTGACTCCCCATCAGCTCAGTCTCAATTTCATTAAGGATTCATAGGCTCATACAGCCAGAACTGGAAACAAGTTTAAATGTCACCTTTTCCAACTACTCCCCTTTTACAGATCATGAAGCCAAGACACACAGAAGTGGGTAGAGCGCTAGGACTAAAGTCAGCAAGACTTGAGTTCAAGTTAGTTGTGCTTAGTTGTGCGTCACCCTAGGCTAATCACTCTGTTTTTCTCATTTTCCCCAACTTTAACATGGAAATAACAATAGCACCCACCTCACAGGGATGCTGTGAGGATGAAACGAGTACCCAGCACATAGTAAGTGATATCTAAATATTCATTCTTTTCCCTTCCCCTTCTCTGCAGTGACTCACTCACATTCTCACAAAGAGTTAGTTTAACCCCCTCATTTTACAGAAGAATAAATTGAGACCTAGGGAGAGGTGTAATGACCTGCCTAGAATCATACAACTGCTCAGTCAGTCAGCAAAAAACATTTGTTAAGCTTCTAGTATGTTCCAGGCACCAGCTAAGCATTGGAGATACCAAAAAAAGGACAAAACAAAAGACAAAAAACCAGTTCCTCCTCTCAAGGAGCTCACTTCAGTGCCTAACAGGAGAGATAAAATGCAAATAACTATGTATAAAAATAACACATTCAGAGTAAGCTGGGGATGGGCTCAGAGGACAGGCACTAAGATGAAGGAGAATTTGGAAAGGTGGGGTTTGTTATTGTTCTTCCTGTCATTGTTTCTCCCTCATCTTTGAAGAGGACCAGTGATGTCACAGAGTGATGTCTTAACTTACTCACGAACTGGATTTAAGTGAGGCAGATTGCACAAAGTCATCAGACCCTCTCTACCAGAGCCATCAAAGTCCGATGGCAGGACAAAAGTCAGCACAAGTGGTGATGACTGAGGTTGCAATGGATGACCTTGGCATCCTTGATGTCAGACCAAGTTCTAAGTGCTCCACTGTCCCTGCTTCAGGTGCTTTCATGGCCATGGAACAAATTATTCTCATCCTCCCATTCTGCTGAGGGGAAGTCTTGACATACTTGGTGTAGATATTCCCTTAACGTACCAACTCGTTTGAGTTCTGTGGGTTACCCTCAACCTGATTTGGCACATCTTCCAGATGGTTTTACCAGGGTGAGGCCACTGTGCAGGGTGAGGCTTCAGCTGGTTCATACTACAGCTACAGGTGTGACTTCATTCTCAAAGAGAACAAAAATGACATCACTGTATTATAGTCAAGTTTCAATGTGTCTGAGTGTGGCTGATCATACCAATACAAACATGGGCTGCTCTACCACAGACTGGGCACAAATAGTCTATGTGAACATTTGGGGTGGATACTCTAAATTTGTACATCCCTGGTTTCCTTTGGGTTGTTTCAATTCTGCTTTGCTCTTACAGCACAGTACCTTCTCTGATATGGGCACTCCATGCTGGGAGATCCTGTGCTAATGTCTCTCATGTCACACGATCAATTCCAAAGTTTTTAAGAGAGACCTTCAGAGTGTCCTTGTATCACTTCTTCTGACTACCATGTCAATGCTTGCCCTGTGTGAGTTCTCCATAAAATAGTCTTTTTGTCAAGTGTACATTTTGCATTCGAAAAACATGTCCAACCCATCAGAGTTGCACTCTCTAAAGCAGAGTTTGCCTGCTTGGTAGTTTAATTCACGTAAGGACCTCAGTTATGGTACCTTATCCTGCCAGGTGATCTTCAGAACTTCCTAAGACAATTCAAATGGAAGAAATTCAGTTTCCTGGAATGGTACTGCTAGACTGTCCAGGTTTCACAACCATAAGGTCAACACAATGGCTCTGTAGATCTTCACTTTGGTAGTTGGTCTAATACTTCTTCTCTCCCATACTTTCCTTCAGAGCCTCCTAAACACTCAGCTAGCTCTGGCAATTCATGTGTCAATTGTGCATCCCTGGAAAGTATACTACTAAGATAAATGAACTTAGCAGCAGCATTCAAAACTTCTTCATTTGCTATAACCAATGGTTACACATATAGGAGGTGTGGTGGTGAAAGACTTTACAAAACCCAAGGAAGCCAAAAGTAGAATTGAGGAGAAGTAGTATCCCAAACATGAAGGACAACCAGGGAACATCCTCGGTCTGGAGATGGAGTCTCATGTGCAAGGAACAGCAAGGAGGCTAGTGTCCCTGGATTGCAAAGTATGTGGATGCAAGTAAAGTATAGTAGGAATGGGTCTGATTATAAATGGCTTTAAAAGCCAAACAGAGGATTTTATATTTGATCTTGGAGGCAATCAGGAGCAATTGAAGTTTATCAAATAAGGGGTGGGAGTGGAGATTGATATAGTAAGACCTGAATTTTGGGAAAAATCAGTTTGATAGCCAAGTGGCAGATAGATTGAAATGGGGATAGGTGAGGTAGGGACATCAACCAGCAAGCTGTTGACAGGTGTGAGATGATGAGGACCCACACCAGGATGGTGACATCAGAATTGGTCAATCAGTCAACCAGCATCTGTTAAGTGTTTAAGGCACAGGCACTATGCTAAGTGCTTGAAACACAAATAAAAAGAAAAACAATCCCATCCTCAATGACCTTGCATTCTAATGGGGAAGATAACATATAAAATAAAGGGGGGAGGGGAAGGTATCTAGAGTGGAGAATATTGGAGAAACCCAAAATGCAGCCTGGTGAGAAAAGAAGAAATGATTGGCCTGAGTACCTTCTTTAAATGGAATCCAGTCAAAGAGAGAGACCAGTGGGGCAAAGGTACTTGTAGGCTATAAATTCCAAGACTAAAGGGTTCTTCTAGGATGAAGGGATTTCTGGGGCATGATAGAAAAATTCATAGTACACCACAATAAGAAGCAAGGAGAAAACAGAAGGGGGTCCAAATGGGAGATATTGTGATGGTGGGAATAACAGAATTTTATAATTTATTGGATATTGGAGAGGGACAGGTCCCTTCAAGCTCTCTACAGATGATCCAGAGTTGCTAAGATTAGCAATGATAATGAATTCCATTCATCTTGTGATCTCAGAATCTTCTTTTATTCATTGTTTATTCCTATTCTGAGAGAGAAAATGGAAGTCCCTCTCCATCTTTCCCAATTCCCTTCTTTAGTCCCTAGGTTTGAGGCAGGGAGTACATACCCCTACCACTCATTCTTTTTTACAAATTTCAGGTATAATTTGTCAGGATTATTAATCTCTTCACTAAAAGAGCTGGTAAGAAGTCAGGAGGAAGTCTGAAAGATGTTTGGTGGTAACTATTTCTAGATAGAATTTTGGTCTAGTTTCTCTTTCACTTTATCCTATGTACAATACAGCATGTGATCACTGCATACTATTATTGAACCAGCAGACACAGTGGGAAAGTAAACTGAAGGAATAGAACTATGAGATCAAAGCTCTGAACTAGATATGAAATAGATTTATCAGTGGACAAGCATTTATTGAATACCAGTTACTGTGCTAAGCATGGGATACAAAGAAAGGTAAAACAGTAAAAGAGGAGCTCACAGTCTAATCTAATATTTTAGTTCCTTGAGAGATATTCCATTTTATCCCTGGAATTAAATTGGGACCCAGCCTTCAAGAAAGAGTTCAGCAAAGCTGCTTTAATATTGTCACTCCCAAGTGAACTTGACAGGAGAGGGTAGCCTGGGTGTTTTCAGGCAGAGCACCTTCTGATGGCCAACAGGGATACTCATCTTCTTAGGAAAGGAATGTTCCTAGGTCCACAGGTTCCAAACTAACTTATAAATCTTGCCATTATGGCCCAATGGCTCTAACAGAACACGACCTTGTAAACTAACATTGATTCCTGGAAGATTTCTGAAATAGGTGACTAGAGAGAGGTTTGGCATGAGAGGGGAGGTGGTGATTATCCAGAACCAGTGTGGCTTTATCAAGAACAAGTCGTACTAATCTCATTTCCTTTTCAGAGTTACCAAGTTAATAGATCTGTGGGGTGAGACTGATATAGATGGAGAGATTTAGACTAGGTGATATGATAACTATAGGATTCAGAAATGATTGAATGGCCAGACTTAATGCCTGATCGTTAAAGCTTGTCAATGTCAACTTAGCAAGAAGTCTCCAGTGAGTTACTCCAGTGACATGATCTTGGGTCCTACGATGTTTAATATTTTTGTCATTGACTTAGATAAAGATATAGAGAGTACGTTCATCAAATTTGCAGGTGGCACAAAGTTGGAAGGGATTGCTAAATACATCACTTCTTAAAGAGGCCTTTTCAGTGAATGGGTATTGCCTTACTCAAAGTGAGAACCTGAAAAGAACTTAGCTTAAAAGGGCCAAGGTTTCCCCCTGCATCCTGGGCCATCTCCAGTCAGCCTGATCAATATCTGGCCACTGGATCCAGATGGCTCTGAAGGAGAAAGTGAAGCTGGTGACTTTGCACAGCCCTTGCTCACTGAAATCAAAGTTAATTGCAACTCATGTTATCATCTCTTTGATATAATGATCCTCTTCAAGAATGAAGGAAAAACCACAACCAATCTATGAGTAGACAGCAGAAAGACCCAAAAGGATTTTGACAGGGGAAGATCTTTGGGTTAAATATTAATAAGATCAAATTCAATAGGGATAAATGTAAAATCCTTGACTTGGGTACAAAATATCAACTTTACAAATTCAAGATGGGTTAATCAGAATGAGATAGTAGTTTGTCTGAAAAAGATCTGTGGGGTTTTAAAGGACTGAAAGATCAATATGAATTGGAAATGTAATGTGGCAGCCCAAAACATTAATGTAATTGTGAATTGCATCAAGAGAAGCATAGTATGCAAGAATAGGGAGGTGATAGTCCCACTGAACTTGTCTTTGTCAGACCCAATATAAAATATTGTACTGGGTTTTGGGCACTTTGATTTAAAGACTGATAAACTGGAGAACATTGCAAGGAGGGCAACCAAGGCAGTAAAGTATATTGCGTTCTTGTCCTATGAGGATCACCTGAATGAACTGGGTATGTTTAGCCTAGAAAAAAAATAATTAGGGAGGATATGGAAGCTATAGTCAAATATTTGAAAGGTTATTACGTGGAGGAAAGATTATATTTGTTCTCTTTGGTCCCAGAGAATAGAATTGGGAGGAATGGGCTGCTAGGAGGAAATGTTAGACTTAATGATGGGGAAAAAGCTATTAGCAGCAATTAAAGCTCTCCAAAAGTGAATTGGGCTGTCTCAATAAATAACTAGCATTTGTAGAGTGCCTACTATGTGCCAGTGTTGGAAGTAGAATTTGAACTCATCTATTTCTGACTCCAGGGTTAACGCTCTATTCACTACATCACCTAACTGTCTCTGTGAATCCTATTTCCCTCACCTGCAAAATGAAAACAAGAATACCTATTGTCTACTTCACAGGATTATTGTATTGGTGTTCATATTTTGTTATCTTCACTTGCTCAGTCAAGTGTGAATATGTGTTGCTGTTAAGAGGACATCAATACAACAGGATAAGTATTCGACATTATGGAGTAAGAACAGAGAAGGGTTATGTGTTTGTGACCATAACTGCAAAAGAAAGTGTGAGCTCAACCAACAAGGGCAAGGAGTCTGCTGTGCTGCTGAGATGACATGGAGAAGGGAGGAAGCGAAATTACGTCTGACAATTGTCCTCAATTAATAGGGTTGGATTGGAAAGTCCAGGTGGACCTGTTTATAGTCTTCTGGGCATAATACCTGCCATAATAGGAGCTGCCACCAGATGGTTGTGTGATTTATGTTATTAGGGTCTCCAGATAGGCTATCTAGAGTTATAGATCATTGAGAAAGGTGAAATGGGGCAGCTGGGTGGTGCAGTGGATCGCACACTAGCCCTAGAGTCAGGAGAATTTGAATTCAAATCCAACCTCAGGCACTTAGCTGCGTGATCCTGGGAAAGTTACTTAACCTCAATTCTCTCCAAAAGAAAGGTGAGATGAAATATCTGATCCTGAAAGTCTATATTGAAATAATAGCACATTTGTTTACTAATTACTAAGATTCACATTACCGATTTGAAGTCAGATACAATGTGGCTCCTGCTTAGAATAAATTTTCAGTCTTCTAAGACTCAGTTCTTAACTAAACTAGACTTTTCTCACCTCTTTCTTTGGTCATTCTGTTCCTCTACTCCTTTTCACAGCATTGTTATTTGTAAAGTACCTGACACATAGTAGGCACTTAATAAATGCTTGTTTCCTTTCTAATTTGTTTCCTTATGTGATTTATACAAAGTATTCATCAGTAAATTTCAAAACTGTAACTAGAACTCAGGTCTTCCAACTCCAAGATAGTTCTCTCTATCACACTAGAAAAATATTATTATTGTCACAAATGTGGAAAGAGAGACAAGTTTGTATTAGTTATTACTATAATATGTAAGAAATTAACATTTAACATGAGCTCATTGGTATGTAGCTGAAAGAGACCTTAGATAATTCAACTCCCTTATCTTTAATATGAGAAAAATGAGGCCCAGGGAGATTGTGATTTATTCAGGGTCACATCAGTAATAAGCATCAGAGATGCAATATTCAATTCAATCAATAAGCCTTTACTAAGCACTTACTATACGGCAGATAACATACTGGGACTGGCTATGCAAAGACAAAAATGAAAGCTGTTTCTGTCCTCAAGTAACCAGAGGAGACCATATGCACATATATAAATAGAATAATAACATCTATATTTTGGCTTTACAGCCTCTCTTAACATTTACCCACTTCCATCCTCTGACATTTCCACCATTCTAGCTCAGACTCTCATCACCTAATCATGTGGATTATTGCAATACCCTAATTATAGGTGTGCCTTTCTCAAGTCTCTCCTCACTAAAATCCATCCTACATTCAGACACTAAATTGATTTTCCCATAGTGCAAGTCTAACCATATCATCCCCCCTACTCAATAAGTTTAAGTGACTTCTTATTGCCTCCAGGATCACATACAATGTTCTTCTTGGCATTCAAAACCCTTTGTAATCTAACCCCCTCCTCCCTTTCTTACACTTTACTCCTCAACACTATGTCTTCAATACAGTGACATTGCCTTTCATTATTCAAACAAAATGCTCAATCTCTCTGACCCAGGCATATTCTTTGGTTGTCTCCCATTCCTGGAATGCTCTCTCCCTTCAGCTCTGAGTACTGACCTCCCTGGTTTCCTTGAAGTCCCAGCTAAAATCCTATCTTTTATTGGAAGCCTTACCCAACTCCCTTAATGCCAGTACTTTCCTTCTGTTAATTATCTTGTGTATATCCTGTACATAATATAGCTTTATTTGTTTGCATGTTGTTTCCCTCTTTAGATTGTAAGGTCCTTGAGGGCAGGCATAGTCTTTTGCCTCTTTTTGTATTCCCAACACTTAGCACAGTGCCTGGCACAATAGTAGGCACTTAATAAATGTTCATCATCTGATTGACATGTATGTGTTGTAGATATATATATGTATATGTAATATAATTATATTATAATATATTATATATATGTTTTTATATTATATATATTATATATGTTTTTATAATATAATAGATATAGATTTGTAGGAGAAGGCACTAGCAACTGGAATAATCAGGAAAGGTCTCAAGTAGGAGGTAGCATTCGAGCTGAGCAAAAAATAAAGATTGTAAAAGACAAAGGTAAGAATGGGGTACATTCCAGGCATGGGGGATACTCAGTACAAAAACTCAAAGGAAAGTGATGCAGGGTCATGTATGAAAAAAATTAAAAAGATTAATTTGGCTAGACTACAATGTGCATGGAGAAGAGTAATGTGAAATGAGGCTAGAAAGGTAGGTTGTGGCCAGTTTGTAAAGGGTTTTAAATGCCAAATATAAGGTTTATATTGGCTCCTGGAGGTAACAGAGAGTCACTAGAGTTTATAGCGTAGGGAGATTGACAGTGAAATGTATGCTTCTGACTCCAAAGTTAGTGCTTTCCACAACACCAACAAGATACTTATTTTTTTGAAAATAACATGTTGAATTTGTTATATGCTTTTTTGGTAATTTTTTTCTTATTTTAAACTTAAATACAAAATGAGAAAAGAAAAAAATTTCTATGTACACAACAGACAATAAAAGAGAACTGAATATAAAACAATAAATTTCCATTTCAAGAAAACCTGTATAATGAATACTATACATCGTTTTCAAAGCTGCCTAGTTTTCTTGGCTTCCTTGATGGTTTTCTTTTGTTCTCTGCTATGCACTTTTTTTTTTATTTTATTTTTTTCTCTCCCTACCCCCTTACCCTAAAGAAAACTACAATTAAGCTTGGAGACACACACATGTGTATGTATAAACATACACAAATATACACATATACAATCATACACATATATGTAAGACTATACTATGCCTATTTCCTCCTATTATCTGTTTCTCTGAAGGTGGGTAGATTCTTCCTTCACAAGCCCAAGTCTCTCCATGCTTTTCTAAATCAACCAGCTGATCATTTCCTACACCACAGCAATATTCCAGTCCAGTCACATCCTATCTGAGAGATTGTCCATGAAAGGTTTTTCCCAATTTTCTGTATTCCTTCTATTCTTGGCTACATTAGTTTAATTTATACAAGAAAATTTTAATTTAAAATAATCAAAATTATTCTTTTCACACTTCAATAATGCTCTCACCTCATAATATAGTTTGAGGTCTGATACTGTTGAATCTACTTCCTTTACATCTTTTTTTCCTGGTTTCTGTGAAGTTTCTGACCTTTTGTTCTTCAAATTAACTTTGTTTTTATTTTTTCTAACTCAGTAAAATAATTTTTTACTAATCTAATTGAGATGACATTCAATAAATAGATTAGTTAGGTAAAATTGTCATTTTAAAAATTATATTGGCTTTACCTACCCATGAACAATAAATATTATTTCAGTTATTTAGATCTGAATTAATTTATGTGAAAAGCTTTATCTTTATGTTCATATAGTTCCTGTGTCCATTTTGGCAGGCATATGCTCAAGTATTTTATTCAGTGTAGGTGTTTTAGATGGTCAAAAACAATACTGAATAATATTGCTGATACATAGTATAGTTTCTCTGTTTTTTACTTTTGATTAAATCTATTTTAACTTTGAGATCATGATAAATATCCCTGTTTTTTGTTACAGACTAAATTCTACTCCTGGTCTTTGTTTTATCTTTGTGTGTAGGTCTCATTTTTATAATGTTTGCTGAAAGCAACATATTGTTGAATTCAAATTTTTAATCTGCTATCCACTGCCATTTTATGGGTAAATTCATCCCATTCACATTCTAAGCTACATCTACTTATGTATTTTCCTCCTTCCTATTTTTCCTATCTTTCTCATCCTATTTATCCTATCCCCCCTTACTCCTCTGCTTTGTTTCTACCCACTACCTTGCCCTCCTATTCCTTAACCTACCCACCCCTCTAAGAGTTTCTCCCTTATCCTCTTCCCCCACCCTATTCCCTTGCCCTCTTATTTTTCTGAATTTAGAAAACTTTTATAGTTATATATATATATATATATATATACATATATACATATAAAATATAGATATATACACATACACACATATGTGTGCATGTATATATATATATACATATAAATATACATACACATATACATATATGTTGTTCCCTCTTTAACCCATTCCCAATGAGAGTGGTGTTCCAGCACCACCCACTTTCTACCTACTGGCTTCTTCTGTATCAGTTTTCCTTTTATGCCTCATTTGTATGAGATAATCACTCCTTTTTATCTTTCCCTACACAGTTTTAATTTTTTAGAATCACCCCATCATACTCAACTCAACCCAGTCCTTTCTTTTAAACTATCCAAATAATGATGATAATCACAAGAGTATCACTAATATTTTCACACATACAAAGTAAACAATTTGATCCTATTGAGTCCCTTATAATTGGTCTTTAATGTTTACCTTATATTTCTCTGAGATGTTATGGGTCAAAATTTCCTTGAATTCTGGGAGTTTTGTCATAAAAACCTGAAAGTCTTTGAGTCCATTAAATGTCTTTTTTTAATTCATTCAGGATTATACCTAACTTTGCTGGATAAATTACCATTGGTCATAAGCCCAACTCTTTTGCTCTATGAAATATAGTATTCCAACACCTACTGTCCTTCAACATAATAGCCACTATGTCTTGTGTAATCCTTATTTTAGCTCCATGACATTTAAATGGTTTTTTCTCTTGTTGCTTCCAATATTCTCTCCTTAACCTGAGACTTGGGGCACAATCCCCATACCTCAGTACTACAACTTGATTACATTTAAAGCTGCTAAGAACAAAATAAAACAAGAAATAAATGAGTAAGCAAAGGAGAAAGAACCCAATCATGGATAGTTACTAGAACAGAGAAGATCTGGGTTCATATTCAAAGAAGATAATGGAGTTTAAAAAGTCACTCCTTTTTCAGTGAGAAATATCAATTGGTCCCAAACACAAAAAGAGTTCTTGGAAGAACAGGAAAAGAACTTTAAAAAATCAAATATTTGAGACTGAAGAAAAACTAGGAAAAAAAGTTCAATCCAAGAAAATCAAAAAAACTATGAAAAGAAAGTCAACCAACTGGAAGGAATCAACAATTTAAGGAAGAAAATAATTCCTTGAAAATGAGAATTGGGCAAGGGGAGTCTAAGGAATTTCTAAGACACCAAGAAATCATAAAACAAAATAAAAAGAATGAAAAAATAGAAGAGAAAGTGAAACATCTTATCAGAAAAACAACTGATCTGGAGAACAGATTGAAAAGAAATAGAAGAATAGTCAGACTACCTGAAAATTATGATTAAAATTAATCTTGATATAGCATTACAAGAAATTATCAAGGAAAATTGCCCTGAAGTTCTAGAATAAAAAGGCAAAGTACAACTAGAAAAAAATCCACCAATCACCCCCTGAAAGAGATCTCAGGAGGAGAACTTACAGGAATATCACAGCCCCAAGTCTCAGGTCCTTCTTCCTGTTTCTGAGGTCTGAGGTTAGTGGATTTTCTGAGGTCTGTCTCAATCTTAGACTCTCTTCTCCACTTCTAACCTACAACTAGGACCTTCACCCACACTGTCTTGCAAATAATTTGCTTCCTGCAGTCCCTTGGTAGTTGCAAACTACAGCTGTCTTCTCTGCTCCAGAAGTGAAACCAGGGATTCTGCTCTCCTGCAAGTGCCCACAGACAGCAGGGTCCCCGCCCCTCCGCTACTACACTCACCAGGTGTGTGCTAGCTCCTTCTCCCCACAGCCACACCCCAGAACTCATCTGGCCAGCACAGCTGTGCTTGGTGTCCCTTGTCACTGGAAAGTCTTTAAGTCTTCTACTCAGCCATCAGACTCACACACACACACACACACACACACACACACACACACACGCTGTCTTAGAGAAGAAAGTTTTTAAGGTTAAGACTTTCCATCCAGCTGCCCCCAGGGCTTGTTGTTTGTTGATTCTGCAGAGTCAGCCTGGAGGTCTTTGCACTTATTGACCTGAAAATTTGGTTAACAGAGGCAAACAGGCTAAATTCATATTGTTTATTCCCTTAAAGCTAGTAGATACATGATCATGGAACCAGAAGGAAACTTCTGACTGTCTGATACAAGAATGACCAGACTTAAATACACTCTACCATGAGAAAGGAATTTTCTTAGTTGTATAAGTTGTAAATTCAATGAGACAAGACAATTAACAAAGTAGAGTCAGCTGGAATTTAGAATCCCAGGATATTTGTTTTCCTATGTCTCTGCATATCAAGATAAGAAGAATTCCACCACTCTGGTTGCAGGCATCCTGTCATAAACAGGTCTTTAAAGTTTCTGACACAGAAAAGGGCATTTTTAGTGGAAACCAAAGCAGTCTGATTGATTAGTTTGAGCTTTGGCCCTTATTAAAAGTCCCAAACATGATATTACATGTTATCATTTCCTCTTTTTGGTCAAAGATAAGCAGAAGGCTTCACCTTTAGACCAAGGAAGGTATAGAAAAACCTCTCTCTTCCTCAGGAGGGATCCTTATCTAGATAGATTTGGGTTTTTCCTAACCACTTAGGGGTCACTAAAGATAAGGTCTATTTCTTTGTCAGACAGAATCTGCCTCATGTGGTGAGTGGGGAGATGGAAGAAGGAGTTGCTCTTTCCCTGTGGCTGGGCATCCCCAGAGATAGGCAGCCACTGCAGAGCAATTGCAAACAAGCAAAAGAAGCAGTCTACAAGGGAAATCAAGGTAGGGAACATAAAGCTAGCAAAGATATGAGTAACCAGTCCTGGGTATGCAAGGAGTTCAAGTAGGGAGGAAGCTGTTCTTCCTGCAGATCTGGTCCAGACTATTGGGAAAGCTGTCTATGTCTGATGCCTTCTTCTTCAGGCCTCTTCAAAATTGAAGGGCAAGGTCTCCTAGGAGCTCAGATGTGCATTCAGGAGCAAGTGCAATAGATGTGACAGATGGATCCAAGAGTCCATATAGTCAGAAAGATCTGACATGTAGAAAACATATGATTAGTGAGAGGAAACAGCACAACATAGCTAACATAGCACATAGAAATGGTTCAGTTTCCCAGCCATGCAGGGCTAGATTCAAACAATGCAATAAAGTTTTTCTCACAGTTCGCAAAATTGCATTTTTACATTGTCAGTTAAAGATTAAACTTAGATGGTTCACAATAGATTAGTTTTTAGAAGGAGGATTTTCATGTCCCCAAGATAACCAAGAAAATTTAAGAATGAACCATACAAATAAATGCAAACATTATTACCAAAGTTAACTAATGTCAAATTCCTTGTTCCCCAGTTACCTATTTGCAATGTCCATTTAAACATCACTTTTTGAATCCCAGATGTCTCATGTAATTATCTGATCCCTAGATATCCTTTTCTTGACAGTAGATTTTATTCCTGAGACAGTTCTAAAAGGGAGTTCTGCTTCTCTGGTTCAGATCTAAAACTTCCCAGATAATTTTTACAATATAAATTAATAAAATATTTTAAAATTGGTTCTCCTTTTTTGAAACTTAGAGAATTTTGGTTTATATTATTTGCTATTTCTGTCTTTGCCTAAATCCTATGCCTAGTATAAGAATATTTTAAAATGTGAGAGTCCAACCATAAAATGAAGACATCTGCCTTTTGAAATTATTGGACAGATATTTTAACTTACTTTTACCACTGTCTTATACAATTTTTGTGCAAAAATCCAAATTTGAGATTTTGTTACCAAAATATGATCAATTTTAGAAGCCAGTCATATATATTTGTATATAATTCTGAGAGGAATCAGTCTAATTCTGTTGTTTTTCTCAAAATTTTGCTATGCTTTTTAATTAGCTTTGTCTTATTACTGAGTCTAATCATTTCCTCTCTATACTATATTTATTTGGCAATGAATATAGGTGAAAGTTGTAAGCTATGCATTCTTGCAACCCATTATAGTAACTCAGAGATGTTCCCATTTTCATCTATTATTTAATAGATTTAGCCTTGTACTTACAGAACTTCTTGATTATAGAAATTTGCTGTAAAAGAGAAAGAGAGACAATGTCATATATCATAACAGAAGGAAAGAACCTCTTTAGCTCTGTTTGATTCCAGGAATGAGTCAGTATCTGATGGCCAATCATGTGGTCACATTCCCCATTTACTTCTTAAAGAGGCCTATTCACTGAATGGGCATTACCTCACTCAAGTGAGTACCTAAATAAACCTAGGTATCTTAGTGCATCCTGGGCCTTCTCCAGTCATCCTGATGAATATCTGTTCACTGGATCCAGATGGGCCAGGAGCAGAAGTGAGGTTGGTGACCTTGCACAGCCCTCACTCACTCAAAAGAAAGTCAAGTGCAAGTCATGTCATCATTTCTCTGATGTCATGGTCTTCTTTGAAAATGAAGGACAAACACAGTCAGTCTGTGATGAAAGGTGCTGAAAGCAGGGCTTAGGAGTAATCAAGTGGGGAATTCTTCCTTTTCAGGAAAGAGATAGCACAATTGGGAAATAGAGTTAGGAAGATGCTACGTACGCCATGTCCAAGGTCATCTTCAAAACCTTCCCAAGCAACCACCTTTAGCAGTTCTCAGTCTGTAGTACATATCAATTGGCTTTATGATAACTCAGACAACTATTCCTGTAATCAGAGCTTAAAACAATAGTAAGTTATAGTCCCATAAAGTCTTAAATAGCAAATAAATTTTAGCTGGTATCCTTTAGATAGGGCTATCTCAAATTGGATTGAACTAGTAATGATCAAATCAAGTCACATAACTTTTTTCTCTTCTTAAAATACTTCCTCACACTCTCTAAACATACTAAAACCATCTGAAACTGACACAAAGGTATCCAAAACAACTACCTAGGAACATGAGGGGTTTGAATAATCCCTGTTTGTTCCCAAACCTTCTTATCTGCCTTCCCTCTTTTTACTCAGACCTTTACTTATCTTTCCAAACCTCTCAATTCCATTATTCAGATTATTCAGCTTTCCTTTACATTTTAACCATAAGACACGATTGCTCGTAAGTTATTACTTTTTACTAACATAACTCTCTGTACTGAAATTCCATTCCAGTCTGAACAAAGCAAAGAGGTTAATAGTTAATCTTGTAGACTGATGGATTTATGTCCTTGTTTCACCAGCTTGTTTATTCTTCCCTAATTATACTTACTCTGGAAGAATGAAATGCTTCAGGAATTAAATATTTTGCACATGATAAATTCAAACACTAATTTCTCTTGCTTAAGCCATGGAGTGACTACAATTTCAGATCAAAATAGCAAAATCTTTTCTGATTTATAGCTCATTATATTAATTTAGCAATCAATTATCGCAAAAATTTAGCAGACCTTTGAAAAATCACACAAGATTTTTCAAAACATTTTTTTCTAGAAGCATTCCTCCATCTTTAAAAACAGTTTAAAATTTATTCTGTTTTCACTAAACTTTTATGAAGAACATAAGTTAGAAACCTTTAAAATGATAGATATCTCTTTCTTCCTCCTTAAAGCAAAAATAAACCTTTAAAATCAAAATTCATTAAACTGTGTTGGTATAAAGTAATATAAATTCACAAAGCATTATAACAAAACTAAATTCTTAGTTATTCCAGAACTCCTAGATATCACAAAGTTCCTTAATCAAAAAGGTGTTTGTAATGGAAAGATTTAGTTTCTATAAGTCACAAAGGACATATCCAATTAATTTAGCCTCATCACAATAACAAATTTTCCTTAAGTATATCAGTAGAAATTAAGTACATTCTGACATTTTACATACTTAGTTCATAAACCTTCATATTAGCATACATAAATATATCTTTTAGATGAAACAGACTTGAAAATCATACCCCTATTTCTTTTTTTTAAGGATTCTCATTTGTTCAATAGGAATGCTACAACACAGAAACTTTTGCACAGAGTTTTATAAGAACTTTATGGCAATGCATTTCTAAATCACCTTGCATAATATGTGGAAACTATAAATTTAAACCACCATATATATTTTCACAGTAGCCAAGATTTCAGATGAAAAACATCTGCTATCATAGTACATATCAAGTTATCTAATTATATCACATCTTTTTAAAAGCCCAATTGATAAAACAAACAATAACTTCAGATGATATCAATTGCATTTCTAGAAATTATTGATCTTATTACTTCGGGTAATTAAAACCACTTCAAAGTTATCAATTACATTAAATTAGAGAGAGATAATAATAATATTGTACCTAGCATATTCCAGTCATTATGTTAAGCATTTTATAATCATTGTATCATTTTGATCCTATAACAACAACCCTAATTATTTTTCTCTTTATAAATCAGGAAATAAGTCAAACAGAGATAACATACATTTTTGCAATTGAAACAGAGCAGTGTGAAATTTACCAATAGCAGAAAATTTGATGCCCCAGTGGTGATAATATTTGTAGGCAGAACTTAGGAAATGTTCACCACAGGCCTGATCCATCCACCTCTCCGTTCCTCCACAGCTGCAGAATTTACTAAGCCTGGGGCAGTTTGCAGCTGCTGGGATAGGGTGTGAAGAATGTATAGGACCTAGCTGACATTTCCAAGATTTACCTAGAAGGGTGGGCTACAAGATGTCCAGGATCTCCACATCCAGAGAAAGAACTATGGAATTCAATTGCAGAATGAGGCAGATCATTTTCTTTTGTATTACATTTTGGTTTGTTATATGATTTCTCCCATTCATTTTAATTCTTCTATACAACATGACTATGGTGAAAATGTATTTAATAGAAATGTACGTGTAGAACCTATATAAAATTGTATGCTGTCTCAAGGAGGGAGAGGGGAGGGAGGGCAGAGGAAGGGAAAAAATCTAAGTTATATGGTAGTGATTATAGAACACTGAAAATAAATAAAATAAAATAATAATAAAAACAATAAATATAGAGAAGCTTGGGGGGAAAAAAAGATGTCCAGGATCACAGGATGGTTAGGATCACTGTCAGTCTGCAAGTATTGCTGCCGCTACACTTCTCCTGCATTCTTTTCTCTATAATTTTATCTGGGATGAGAGGAGTCAACATGAACCCTTGTGGCTGTTAAAAATCCCTATACTGGAATACCCTCTTAACCTTTGGGAAGGGTGGGAGGGAACGTTAAGTGATCAGGATTGGGAGGGGGTGTTTTAGCACAGTGAGCTCCTGGAGTTACTTATAGTCTCAGGAGTTTATTTTCCAGTAATTCCAAATGATCAATTCCCAAACTTTTCAATGATTAATCTCATAACCTACAAAATCTGCTAAGATTGGTTTTTTTTAGCTCCATCTAACTTTCTATTGTAATTCCAGTTTGGCCAGATTGGAACAACAAGGAAAAGTCCCATAGTTTTGTTTGTTTCCCTAGCTGCAGCCCTTAGAAGTCTCTGGCTGTCTGCACATTCACAGCACATATGACACAGAGACATACACTGACAAACATATTGACAACAAAAGGACAAATACAAACAGAGCTCACAATTAACAATGGAGAGAGGGGCGAATAAGAAGCTTGTTAGAAATCCCCATTATGAATTTTCTATTGTTATTCCAAGGAAAGAGGGTTGCAAGGATTCAAGACCTGACAGAATAAGGGTAGATCCTGCAGCCTGTGCTCGGAGCACTCTATGATCATTGGAGGGGAGAGGACCCTTGGTGCCCCTGAAGTTTCTGACGTTCCATAACCTTGAGACAGGTCCTACATTCAGATTTCCAATGACCTGGTTTCTTACAATAGTGACAAATACCAGGTTTGCAGTCCTTTACCATGTTAGGGGTGGGTTTGGGGTGGGGGCTGTTTGAAATTCCCTTTTTGCTTTAAGGTCCTCCTCATCCTGTGTTTCTAGCATTTTGGCAAGCTGGAAGATCAGCTCAGCTATAATCTGCAGGAAATCCTTTAGGGAAAGGGGAGAGGGAAGAAGCAGGGAATAGTGTAGAGGAGGAGCAAAGTTTGGAAGAGAAAGAGGGGATGGGGTTGTTAGGAAAGAGATGATAGTGGGATGAAGGGAATTAGCCAGTATTGGGATTGGTGCTGAAGCAGTTTTGGGAGCCTTAAGGGAAGAGGCTCCTGCCTCTTATTCTCCCTCAGCTATGCCAGCAAGCCCAAGATGAAAACATTCCCACTACTGGCTAGATGTTTTGTTGGTCTTTAAACTTAATTTGGTTTTAAGATAAAGTAACTTTGATCAGTCAGTCCGAAAGAGCCCTATCATGGCCAACATAATTTAGGATTATATTTAGTTAATTGACACTAGTGCGAGAAATACTCATGTTAATTTTTCCTGAGACCAATCTGTACCAGGGATCTATATGAAGCGTTTGACCACAGACTTGACCACAGACTTGATCCCTGCCCCATGAGCTAGCTTTAAAAGGAAATTTCAGACTTCAACCAAACTGCAGTAATCCTTTAGAAGCTGGGAATAGAGGAATTTACCCAATTCCATTCAGGTTAAGACTTCAGGAAAAAGTGAATCCTGAGGTGTTTGAGTCTTTGGCATTGTCAAGGTGGGGAACTGTTCTCTCCTAGTCCATCAGTTTCATCCTAGTCATGGCACCATAACTGTTGACCTGAAAGTTTGGTTAAAAGAAGCAAACAGGCTAAATTCATACTGTTTATTCCCTCAAAGCTAGAAGATACGTGATCATGGAATCAGAAAGAAACTTCTATCTGATACAAGAATGACCAGGCTTAAATACACTTTACCATGAGAAAGGAATTTTCTTAGTTGTATAAGTTGCAAATTCATGAGATAAGACAATTAACAAAGTAGAGTCAGTTGGAATTTAGAATCCCAGGATGTCTGTTTTCCCCTGTCTCAGCATATCGAGATAAGAAGAATTCCACCACTCTAGTTGCAGGTATCTTGTCATAAACAGGTCTTTAAAGTTGCTGGCATAGAAAAGGGCATTTTTAGAGCAAAAGCAAAACAGTCTGATTAGTTCAGACTTTGGCCCTTATTAAAAGCCCCAAAATGATATTAAATATAATCACATTTCACACAGGCCAAACCTCTTCTCCTAGAGGTCAGGTCTTTCCTGGAGTCTTCTCAAATTTTCTTAGGAGGACAACTGTTTTACTCCATGTTTATTTCTGCTACTCTGAGGTGAAGTTCTGTCTTTTTTGTAGAGGAAATTCAGAGAGCCAAAAGTTTCCTGACCTACTCCACCATCTTCCCAGAATCCTCTGACCAAAATAGTCTCTATGTTATCAAACTTCTATAAGCTAAGCCAACCGTAAAAATAAATTCCACTGCAAGTACAGCAATTCAAGACAAACAATACCAGTCAGAATTCAAATCAAATGAAAACATTCATATCAAACACAGAATAAACCCACTTTGAAGCTAGACTCCACTCATCCTTAAAATAATCCTTTAACATTTATTAAAAATGCCTTTTGTAGGGGCAGCTAGGTGGTGCAGCGGATAGAGTACCAGCCCTGGAGTCAAGATGACCTAAGTCAGACACTTAACACTTACTTGTTCTGTGAACCTGGGCAAGTCACTTAACCCCAATTGCCTCACATAAATAAATAAAATGCCTTTTGTGAAGCTGTCTCTGGGTTATACTAGAAAATGGGAAAATACCAGGTGACTCCACTTACCTCAATAATCTGCTCTGTGGGTCATTGAACTCTGGGGTACAAATGTTGTAACCTTCCTGAGCATGCACACTGGATCAGGAAACTTGTTTGATTGGACCATGGTGTAGTGGTAACTCTCTCCCCCCGCCCCCAAGTCCACCCCACTGGAGTTAGGAAATCTAAGTATTGAAGTGGAACAGGGCTTTCCTGGGTTTGCCTACATCACCTAAACTCCCTACCAAACCACAGGGATGGGGGTAGCCTCCTTTATTTGACTGTGTAATGGTAACAGACTGAATCTTTAAAACTGAGCAGACTGAAATAGTCTCTTTCCTGCTGCTGCATCCATAGTTTGCCTACAACACAGGTGCCATGAATTTAACTGATCAAAGGGAAGGACTTCTTTTTCTTTTTTAACTGTGGCTCAGAAAAATAGGCATGGGACCTGGGAGAAGGCTGCAGTTGTTTTATTCTGTAGGAGGGAGGGTTTTTTCTTTTTTTTCCCTCAGTTATAGGTTCTGGCAGTGATCCCCACCACTTGAAAGTTAGAAACATAGTGACTTTGAATCAAGATTCCAGGGAGAGTGCTGCTGCTAGCCAGTCCAACAGGGAATCCCTGAGAAGCCAGAGTGCCTGGAACTTAAGCCCAAAGAAGGTTTTGGACTTGGAATTAGGACTATATAGGAACCAAAACAAACTATGAACCCACTACTCTCCTTTCCTTCCTTAGAATGTGAGGTGGTACAAAGGAGGGGAAGGCAGGTATTATGCCTCCCAAGTGAAGGGTAATGGCTGTATATTTGTGATTATACATTTTGAAATAAATACTCCTTTTTAAAAGCTCATATGATTATTAGTGACTAAATGGAATTGAATGCAGGAGACTAACCCTCTACACTTTGGGGAACATCATCAGTGGGGGCTAGGGACAATGACAGAGAGCTTTGCTAGACACACAACCCAAACTCCCTTAAGCTTAGTAGGGAAGTCTGGGAGAAAAGTAAAATGTGATCTACCTGGACTTCAGGCAGAGAGGGGCAGGGTAGCCAGTGCTGCAATAGAATATAAGCTCCTTGGGAGTAGAAATTGTTTCATTTCTTTGTTTTGCTTCTGTATCCCCAGCACCTACCACAGTACTTGGTATGTAGTAGATACCTAACAAAGGCTTGTTGAGTGATTGATTGTATTTTTGCTTTTACATTTAGAACCTTTTCATCTTCAGCAACTCACTTCACCTTTAGACAAGAGTAGGCTGGCAAATATTTAACAACCAAAGGGGGTAAATGTTTAACAACCAGCAGAGGACACATAGCACAATTTTAAGTTTAGTCAGCATTATTAACATTTTCTTCACTATTTTCTCAAATATAAACAACAAAATACTAAATCAAACCCTGATTTGTAGCATCTGCCCATTTTCCAAGATGGAAAGGCTCACAAAGAAAATATAGCAGTCAACTATCTTGAGCCAGTATTAGCTGTCCCCAGGTACTCGCTTGGCTTTTAAGAATTTGAGTCTCTTCATCTGTGAAGTAGGAAGAATGATATTTGCAATTACTTGCCTCACAATATTATTCAGCACAGTATGTCAAGATGGCAGAATGAGTAGAAGAACAGCTGAACTCTCTCACAATTACTCCAACAAAGAAGAAAAAAAGAGCATCAGACCAAGTGATGATCAAAAAATTGAAAGAGGAACTACAGTAAGTGCATTTTACCAGTGTGGATCCATATAAAGAGATAATCCTGAAGCCTATGGCCACTATGTAAAGGGCACAGTCAAAAAAGCATAGACTGGGAGAATAGGTCCCACAAGCCTTCCAGATCAGGAACCAGGACCTACAAAGAAATGACTGGAGCTTATACCTATATCATTCTGACTCCAGACTGCAGCTCAGGAGCCTGGAAGGTTTGGACAGGAATTATTATAATTAGAGTATGCCCTGGATCAAACCATCCCTGCCCAGAATGCCTCATAAAGACAGCCTACAGTGCAGCTTGCTGGTCAGGGTCATTTCTAAGGTCCTTGAAGACCTCACTACTCATTACCCAGAACCAAGATGATATAGATCAAGGCTGAATGAGACTCCATGATTCCTTCTGAACGTGAACAAAACCTGGTCCTAACAGAAATTCCCAAAGAATGAAGTAAGATTTTAAAAAATGAGTGAACAGAAGAAAACACTGAAATATTTTGCAGCCAAGAATGCTCAAGACAACAACTTATTGACATAATTTCATATCATCTACAAGTACAGCTTCAAAGAAGATCATAGATTTTTTTTCAACTGACTCTACTGGAATTCCAAGAAGACTGCAGCAAGAGTTGTAAAATGAAAATGAAAGTTCTCTGCAGCAGTAGCTTTCATACTTTTTGGCTTTAGATCACCTATATGTTCTTTTTTTGTGCCTTTGTATTCTTAAAAATTATTGTCATCCAATTCAAACACTATTCTCCTCCAGAGAGAAATGTAATGAAACCTGAGTACAAATTGAAGTATTTTTTCACTTTTTTCCTTGTTTGTTGGTTTTTTTGCAACATGGCTAATATGAAAACATATTTTGCATGACTTCATATACATAATGTTCAAGGTCTACAACTTTATCTACATGTAAATCTCCACATTCATTGCTATTTTTGTCTTTTTACTTGTACCAGAAGTCTCTGAGTGCATGAATGGCTTTTTGCCATTTCACAGGAGGTGACACCACTGAGCTATTCCCCATAACTCCTACTCAAAGGACTCTGAGTGCTCTGTTTACCAAACTATCAGATATTAATATCACTGAGTAAAGCTACTAAGGTTTTTATAGAAGGAGCAGGAAGGTCCAAACATGTATCTCCTTTTCTTTACATACATGAGTCTATCTTAGATCTGGTCTCCATTTTAGGCCCAAAAAATGTAATAGCATACACTTCTCTGAATGTGAGAATATACTATCCTATCCCTGGTTCATGATCAAGAAAAACTGCAGGTAAAGAAGTTCCTGCTTACAGAACCATCTATGGAAAGAAACAAGCTATCCTCGCTAGAGTATAAAGGCCTATTATATGTTTAACATGGGGAGATTCCTTCATCTGAGTCCTCCTGTAACTTTATGTTTCTAATAAAACTTCCTTTTGGAGGCAGAGCCAAGATGGTAGATTATAGACTGGGACCCAGCTGAACTCTCCCAACATTTGCCTCTAAACAACGATATAATAATACCTCAATTTGATTACTTTCTTTTAAATAGTATTTTATTTTTCTAATTACATGTAAAGACAATTTTAACATTCATATTTTATATAAAATTTCAAGTTCCAAATGTTTCTCCTTCCCTCCCTCCCCTGTCACTTCCTTAAGTCAGTAAGCAATTTGTTATAGGTTATACATGGGCAGTCATGTAAAACATATTTCCATATTAGTCTTATTGTGAAAGAGGAAACAGAACAAAACACAAAACACAAAAAAAATAAAGCAAGTGAAAATAGTATGCTGTGCTCTATATTCAGATTCCAATTCTTTCTCCAGAGGGGTATAGCACTTTCCATCATGAGTCTTTTGGACTTGTGTTGGATCATTGTATTGCTGAGAAAAAAAATAAGTCAAACATAATTGATCATTGCACAATGTTGTTGTTACTTTATATAATGTTCTCCTTATTCTCACTTCACTTTGTATTAGTTTATGTGTCTTTCCAGATATTTCTAAAGTCTACTAGCTCATCATTTCTTATAGCACAGTAGTATTCCATTATATTCATACACCAGACTTCTTCAGCTATTACCCAATTGCTGAACATCCCCTTAATTTCCAATTCTTTGCCACCATAAAAAAAGCTGCTATAAATATTTTTGTGCAAGAAGATCCTTTTCCTTTTTTTATGCTCTCATTGGGATACAGATCTAGTAATGGTGTTACTGGATCAAAGGGTATGCACAGTTTTATAATCCTTTGGGCATAGTTCCAAAATGCTCTCCAGAATGGTTGAATCAATTCACAACTCCACCAGTTGGGCATTAGTGTCCCAATTTTCCCACATCCTCTCAAACATTCATCATTTTTCTTTTCTGTCATATTAGCCAATCTGATAGATATGAGGTGATACCTCAGAGTTGTCTAATCAAATTTTGGAGTGGCAGAACCAATAAAACATCAGAGGCAGAGATTTTTTTCAGGCTAAGAAAACTTAGGAAATCCATAGGAAAGGTCGGTAACACCAGACTGGGTACAGGCCCCAAGCAAGGCAGGAGCATCAGCGGTGGGTCATGGAGACAGGTGTGACAAAAGTAACAGCAGTTTGAGGAGTTCTCAACCTGGAGATGGTAAGGGTAACAGCCAACTGTTCAGAAAGAGATTACAGGGGACCCTTTGCTGACACTAGGTGCAGTTTGCACTGATTGACAGCTCTATTTCTTATACATAGTTCTAGGTCACAGTTTCAGACCTGAGAGGGGTACTAGTAGTTGATCACGATGGATCAGGGCCCTGGACAGAGTTACAGAGCCAAGAGGAGCACTAGTACTTGTGACGACAGGGAAGCAGAGGCCCTTCCTGGGTAATGACCAGAATATAGACCAGGAGACTAGTAACCACACTTCTCCCAGGATAATAGCACTTTGGAAGCACCAAAAACTTGCAAACCCCCAAAACTGTCTTTGAAAATATCAGCACAAAAAAAACCTTAAAGCCTCTCCATCCTCAAGTGAGCAAAGCTCAACTTTAACATAAAGTTCAAAGTCAAGAAATAGGCCAGACAATTAGCAAACAATAAAAAAAAGAACTTTATGAGAAAAATCTACTACAGTGGCCAGAGAAGACCAATACATAAACTTAAAAGAAGACACAACCATGAAAACAGCTGTAAACAAGGCCTCAAAGAAAAATGTTAATGGAACTCAAGGCCAGCAAGAATTCTTGGAAGAGTTAAAGAAAGAGATAAAAGTGGCAGAGGAAAAATTGGAGAAAGAAATAAGAATTGTTCAATAAAATTATGAAAAGAGAATTAAAAGCTTGGCAATAGGCAAAAAAAAAATCATAAAGAAAATAATACCTTAAAATATAGAATAGCCTAATGGTGAAAGAGTCATAAAAGTTTACTGAAGAGAAAACTCCTTAAAAATTAGAATTGGGCAAACAGAAGCAAATGCCTCCAAAAGACATCAATAAACAATAAAGCAAAGTCAAGAGAATGAAAGAATAGAAGAAAATGTATAATGTCTCATTGGAGAAACAACTGACCTGGAAAATAGATCAAAAAGAGATAATTTAAGAATTATTGAACTACCTAAAAACCATGATCAAAAAAGAGCCTAGATATCATATTTCAAGAAATTGTCAGGGAAAATTTTTCTGATATTTTAGATCCGGAGGGTAAAATAGAAGTTAAAAGAATCCACCAACTACCTCCTGAAAGAGATGTCAAAATGAAAACTCCCAGAAATATTGTAGCCAAACTCCACGTCAGGGAGAAAATATTGCAAGTAGTCAGAAAGAAACAATTCAAATATCATGGAACCACAGTCAGGATCACACAAGATTTAGCAGCTTCCATATTAAAGGAGCAAAAAGCTTAGAATATGATATTCTGAAAGGCAAAGGAGCTAAGATTACAACCACGAATAACCTACCCAGCAAACTAAGTATAATCTTTCAGGAGAAAAATGAATATTTAATAAAATAGAAGAATTTAAAGCATTCCTGATGAAAAGACCAAAGCTAAATATAAAATTTAACATTCAAACAGGACTCAA
Source organism: Notamacropus eugenii (assembly GCF_028372415.1). NCBI lineage: Eukaryota > Metazoa > Chordata > Mammalia > Diprotodontia > Macropodidae > Notamacropus > Notamacropus eugenii. The sequence continues at coordinate 385,569,085 of NC_092873.1, read as the reverse complement.
GAAAACTATGAAAAGGTAAACATGAAAGAATAATCATAAGAGACTCAATGAAGTTAAATTGTTTACATTCGTAGACACGGAGATGACACATGTAACTCCTAAAAACTTTATCGTTATTAAAGTAGTTAGAAGAAGTCTACAGAGAGAGAGGGCATGAGAGGGAGTCAATTATGTTGTTATGGTCTTTAAATAAAAACTGCAGGGGTGAGAAAGAGCAATGTAGTGTTGTGGGAAGGGAAATGTAGAACAGGGAAATACATCTCATATAAAAGTAGCTCACAAGGAAGAGCTTTTATAGTGGAGAGGAAAATAGTGGGGCAGTGGGGGAGGCAATGCTCAAACCTCACTCTCATCAGAATCGATTCAAAGAGGGAAGAATATATATACAAACTCAGGTATAGAAATTTTTCATATCCAATAGGGAAAGTAAGAAGATGAGAAATGAGGGAAGGAATGGGGATAAAGGGGAGGGCAGATTAAAGGAAGCATGTTTAGAAATAAAACAGACTTTTGATGAGGGATAGGATTTAAAAAAAGAGAGACAGACAGATAAACAGAAGAAAATAGTAATCATAACTGTGAATGTGAACAGGATGACCTAACCCATAAAACAGAAGTGTATAGCAGAATAGGTTAGAAAGAGAATCCAACAATATGCTATGTACAAGATACACACTTGAAACTAAAAGACACACACAGAGTTAAAATAAGGGATTGGAGCAGAATCTAATATGCTTCAGCTAAACTAAAAAAAAGGCAAGTATAGCAATTATGAATTCAGACAACACAAAAGTAAAAGTAGACCTAATTAAAAGAGTTAATCAGAGAAACTACATTTAGCTAAAAGGTACCATAGATAATGAAATAATATCAAAAAAAATTTACAGCAAGTTTCTCTGATAAAGGTTTCATTTCTCAAATATATAAAGAGCTATGTCAAATTTATAAAAATAAGAGCCACTCCCCAGCTGATAATTAGTCAAAGTATATAAACAGGCAGTTTTCAGAAGGAATCAAAGTTATAGTCATATGAAAAGATGCTCTAAATCACTATTGATTGGAGAAATGAGAATTAAAACAACTCTCAGATACCACTTCATACCTATCTGAAATGACAAATGCTGAACTGGATGAGAGAAAATGGGTTCATTAATGAACTATAGGTGGAGTAGTGAACTGGTTCAACCATTCTGGTGAATAATCAGGAACTAACCCCAAAGGGCTATGAAACTGTGTATAATCTTTGGTCCAGCAATACCACTACTAGATCCGTAGCTCAAAGAAATTAAATAAAAAAGAAAAGGACCTACATGTGCAAAAAATATTTGTAGGAACTCTTTTTGTGTTAGTGAAGAATTGGAAATTGAGGGGATATTCAGAAATTGGGGAATAATGGAATAAGTTGTGGCATATGATTATAATGTAATAGTAGAAGAAATGATGTGAGGGGTAGTTTCAGAAAAACATGGCAAGACCCATATGAACTGATTCTAAGTGAAGCAAGAAGAACTGGGAAATCATTTTGCACAGTAACAGCAAAATTGTTATGATGATCAGCTGTGAAAACTGGTGACTCTGAAAACTGGTGACTGATCAATACATGATGTAAAACCATTCCAAAGGATTCATGATGAAAAAAAAATACTATCCAGGTCCAGAGAGAGAACTAATTTACTCTGAGTACAAACTGAAGTATAATTTTCTCACTTTATTTATGTTTTGGGCTTTATTGTGATGTGGCTAATTTGGAAATATGCTTTGCATGATTTCACATGTGTAATTGATAGCTATTGTTTGCCTTCTCAGTGAGCGGAGGAGGGGTGGGAAGGAAGGAGAGAATCTGTAACTCAAAATTTAAAAAGAAAAGAATGCTTAAAAAAATGTTTAAGTAAAGCTTCCTTTGTCCTAGACCTTGAATTTCAGAGCCATTATTCTTGGCATGACTAAGTAAAGACTTCCAGAGTTACTTAAAAATCTGGAACAAGAGGGGAAATCTCCAAGTAAAGATTCTAAAAGCAGTATCATGGTGTCGTACTATGTGGACAAGTAGGTTCTAGGCCTGGGTTAAAAGTTTCAGCATGTTATAGGATATGAAGAAGCCCTAGACTAAATATGATTTTCTGAAATGGTGAGTTCTGAACCACAAGCAGTTCACATGGATAAAGAGAGGGCATTCAGGGAGATAGCAACAGAGCCAGCATTTGAAACTGGGCTAAGAGAGTATCTAGATCTCTAATACTATGATCTCTTTGAAATTCATTCTCTTAAAATCTAGGACATAACTATGTCCTACTTTTCATTCTTCATCTGTCATAAACCCAGAATGGAATGGTTACTTCCTCTCAAAATTCCCATCTGTTCTACTTTAGCTACATTACTTATTCTAATAGGGGACAGAGCAGCATGTTATTTCCTCCAGCACTTTGAGGAATGATACTATTTTTCAGGCTGGTAATGATCTTTTCAACTGCCCTGGCTTTTATAATTAATTAACTCCTGCATATATTATTGATAACTAAAATATCCTATCACAGGTATATCATGCACCAGTTTCAGATTTGTGATTTGTTTTCTAAACTCAATATCCATTTCCTCATTCTTTCCAGGTTATATTGCATAGTCTCACCACAATATCCATTTTATTTTTTCTTCCTGGGTTTTATAGCTAAAGAGTTCCTGCAGGCATCCACATAATTATAGTTTCCTATCACAACTACATCAGGCTCTCATGCCAAGTGTGCTCTGGTTCCTAAATCCATTATCAATTTCCTCCTTCTGGCCAAGTGGAGAATTGTATACTCACACCACAATGTCTTTCATTTCTCCCTCCATTAATCCTTACCCAAAAGTTTTGCATACTGTTTCTCTAGTTCAGTTCATGAATTTCTTCACTGGAAATATAATGCTACTCCAATGCTTCCTTTATCTAAACTATTCTATTTTTTTTTTTAACCGAGGACAATAATATTACCAGTCATTGGTATAATTAACTATCACATATGCTGTCACACACATGGTTAATGCATTAATTGTGCTAAACCACTTTTTACTCTTTCTTTTAAAAATCTCTGCTATAAGGTAATATTATAAGGAAAGGAAGTGATATATTCAGAAATGAAAGTCATGTATAAAAAAGGACATCAATAATAACAAGAAGAATGTTTTTGAATTCACATTTCAACAAGTGTCAGGAGCACAATGGTGCCAAAAAATGTTAAGACAATTAGGTATATCATAATTAATGTAATAGTATAAAAATGATTATACAGGACCATAAATATTATATAATAGAAATTATTGAAAATTACAGCTATAGTTGGCTTCCTTCTTGAATTTATAACCATTTGTGAGAAATTTTGCATAACCTGTAGTAATTTGAGACAACTTGCCATAGGTCTCTGAATATGGTACAACTCCAGGGTACCACTTTTCAAATAAATAAACTAAATCATCTGATTCCAGGCCATGTTCACTTTCATGGTAATTCCTGGATTTTCTTCTAACAGATTTTGAATCCCTGTCATTTTGACTCCTTTCATAAAATTTACACACTAAAACAGGTCATTTGAAAGGAGAGCATTGATGTAACCAATATAAGTAGAACTGGTTTTAAAAGGATATTGATTCTATTTTTAAAAGTTTAAATCTTTGTCTAGAAGTAAGAGAATTCCCAAAAAAGACAGGTTGTAGCACATTTAAGAGTCCCTCTGTGTCTCAGAAATCACATCATTGTTAGCAGCCTGCTTTCTCAACAGGTAAGGATGATCCTGCAGAGACCATCCCATTGGTTTTTTTCCTATCATTCCAAGCAAGCCCCTTACTTCCCAGGTAAAGGACTGGCTTATATCGAAAGCAGTGGACCATAGGAAATATATATAGTAGAAGGAGCACTGAGCTTGGATTCAGAAGAGATCTAGATTTGAATACTGCCTCCGATATTTACTACATGATGATCATGGGCAAGTCAGTCAACCTCACTGAGTCTTCTATTCACATGTAAAATGGACATGGTAGTATCTACCTCATAGAGTTGCTATAAGGATCAAATAAAATAATTATGTTATGTACTTTGTAAGCTTTAAAGCATTACCTAAATGTCAGTTAATTTTAGCACCCCACCCTGCCTAGAGTTAACCTCTCAATTAAAGATTCTTCTCTATGTATGCCTAGCTATGTTGTTCCGGTGTTACTCTTCTGGGTTAAACTTTTTTTTTTTTTTTTTGAGGCAATCAGGGTTGTGACTTGCCCACAGTTACACAGCTGGTAAGTGTCTGAGGCTAAATTTGAACATGGGTCTTCCTGACTCCAGGACCTGTGCTCTAGCCACTGCCACCTAGCTTCCTCTGGGCTAAACTTTTTTTTACTGATTTATTTGTTTTCAGTTTTCAACAATCACTTCCATAACTCTTAAATTTTCTCCCCTTCCCTCCCCAAGATGGCATGCAATCTTTTACGGGTTCTACACATGCATTCTTATTAAACACATTTTCACATTAGTCATGTTGAATAGAAGAATTAAAATGAATGGGAAAAACCATGAGGAAAAACAAAACAAAACATAACACAAGAGAAAATAGTCTGCTTCATTCTGCATTCCAATTCCATAGTTCTTTCTCTGCAGATGGATGGCATTTTGCTTCGAGTCCTTTGGGAATGTTTTAGGTCTTTGCATTGCTGTAAAGGGCTAAATCTATCACAAACAGTCCTCACACACTGTGGCTGGACTGTACAAAGTTATCCTGGTTCTGCTCATTTCACTCAGCATCAGTTCATATAAGTCTTTCCAGGTTTTTCTGAAGTCTACCTGTTCATCATTTCTTATAGCACAATAGTATTCCATTACATTCAAATACCACAACCTGGGCTAAGCTTTTTAAGAAAGATGTCTACACTGACTGCTTCCACTTCTTCTCTCACTGGAATCTGGTTTCTCTCTTCATCATTTAACTGACATCGCTGTCTTTAAGGTCATCAATAATCTCGTAATTGCCAAATTTATTAGGATTTTCTCACCACTCATCCTTCTTGACCCCTCTGCAGCCCTTGGTATTGTTGATCACTTTCTTCTTCTGAATATTCTCCCCTTTATAGGTTTTTGTGACATTGTTCTCTCCTGCTTTTCTTCCTTATTATCTGACCACCCATTCTTGGTCTCCTTTCCTTCATTAAGGTCAAGACCACAATGGGCCCTTTTTCTTTCTACAGTAATCTAACTTGGTAATCTCATGAGCTTCAGTGACTTTAATAATCATCTGTATGGAAATGATTCCCAGATCTATAAATCTACCCTTAACCTCTCTCTCTTGACCTCCAGTCTTGCTTCACAAACTCTGTCTTTTGGCCTTCTTCTATACTATCTTACTTGGTGATCTCATGAAGTACTCTATGTTCAATTATCATCTGCATGCAGATGATTCTCAAAATTACTTATGTAGCCCTCTGCTATATCTGTACAATCTCTGCTGACCTCAAGTTTCACATCACCAACTGCCATTAGAAATACAGATAGGATGATATCTATAGAGCCGTTGTGCTGACCTCGTTGTATGCCTGTGAAACTTGGACAGTATACTAGTACCATGCCAGGAAACTGAATCACTTACATTTGAATTGTCTTAGGAAGATTCTGAAGATCACCTGGCAGGATAAGGTACCAGACACTGATGTCCTTACTCAAACTAAACTGGCAAGCATTCAAACTCTGCTGCAGAGAGCACAACTCTGATGGGCTGGCCATGTTGTTGGAATGCAAAATGTACACTTGCCAAAAGACTGTTTTATGGAGAATTCACACAGGGCATAATTCACATTATGGTCAGAAGAAGCGATACAAGGACACTCTGAAGGTCTCTCTTAAGAACTTTGGAATTGATTGTGTGACATGGGAGGCACTGGCACAGGACTGCTCAGCATGGTGTGTCCACATCAGAGAAGGTACTGTGCTCTATGAACAAAGCAGAATTGAAACAGCTCAAAGGAAACCCAGGATGCACAAATTTAGAGTATCCACCCCAAATGTTCACATAGACTGTTTGTGTCTGACCTGTGGTAGAGCGTTCCAAGCTTGTATTGGTCTGATCAGCCACAATCAGACACATTGAAACCTGATGTCATTTTGGTACTCTTCTAGAACAAAGCACAACAATCAATTAGACAGGATATCCCACAGACATCCTAAAATCAATATGTTCCAAGTTAAACTCATATTTCTTTCCAAATTCTTCCCTCTTTCTAACTTCCCTATTATGTTGAGGACACCACCATCTTCCAAGTTAGCCAAGCTTACAATCTAAGTGTATTCTCAACCACTCTCTCTCATCTCCATATCCAATATGTTACCAAGTCTGTTGATTTAACTTTCATAAGATCTCTTAAATATGCCTTCTATCCTCTGACACTGCCTACACTGAAGATGTAGGCCTTCATCACCTCGTGCTTGGACTATTTTTTATGTAAATGGCATTTTTTCCAATTACATGCAAAGATAATTTTCAACATTCATTTTTTAAATAAGATTTCGAGTTCCAAATTTTTCTTCCTTCCTCCCCTCCCTCTCTCCAAAATGGGGAGTAATCTGATATAAGTTATACATATGCAATTAGGCTAAACATGTTTCCACATTAGTCATGTTGTAAAAGAAGAAACAGAACAAAAGGAAAAAACTATGAAAAAACACAAAGAAAGTGAAAATAGTATGCTTCCATCTGCATTCAGCCTCCATCAGTTCTTTCTCTGGATGTGGATAGCATTTTCAATCATAAGTCTTCTGGAATTGACTTGAATTCATGCTTGAATTATTACAATAGCATACAGGTTGCTCCGCATGCCACAAGTTTCTCCCCAATCCAATTCATCCTCCACTCAGCTGTGAAAGTCATTTTCCTAAAGAGCCGATCTACCCATGTCACATTTTCTCTGTCTCTCTCTGTCTCCCTGTCTCTGTCTCTCTCTCTCTTTCTCTCTCTCCCTCTCTCTTCCCTCCCCTCTCCCCAGTGGTTCCCTATCACCTCCAAGATCATATAAAAAGTCCTCTGTTTGGCATTCAAAGCCCTTCGTTACCTGCCTCCCCACAGCCCTACTTTCCCAGTATTCTCATACTTTACACTCCCTCTACACCAATCCAGTGATTCTTCAAACAAGATACTCCATGTCTTGTCTCCAGGCATTTTACTTGGTGGTTTCCCCTACCTAGAATGCTCTTCATCTTCGCCTATGCCTTATGGCTTTCTTGGATTCCTTTAAGCTAAAATCTCATTTTCTACAAGGAGGCATTTTGTTATTCCTCTCAATTCTAGCACCCTCTCTCTATTGATTATCTATAATTTATCTTGTCTGTAACTTGTTTGTAATTTTGTTTACCTTCATAATATCACCTATACATCATCTCCCCCATTAGACTGAAAGTTCCTTAGGAGCAAAGGATGTCTTTTACCTTTCTTTGTATCCTCATTGCTTCCTGTCACATAGTAAGCATATAATAAATGTTTATAAACTGACTTATTGACTCATTCCATATATCCAATCTGTTGTCAAACCTTGTCACTTCTACCTTCATGACATCATTCATGTGCATCCCCTTGTGTTCACTCGCACAACCACCATCCTCATGGAGGTCTTTATCATCTTATGCCTAGATGATTGAAATAGATTTCTGATTGGTTTTCTTGACTCAAGTCTCTCCCTACTTCATCATCTACTTCCTGTGAAAGTGATCTTCCTAATGCTAACCTAATCATGTCATGGTCTTATTCAATAAACTCTAATGGCTTTCTATTACCTCCATCATAAAATATAAAGTTTAGCATTTAAAATTGCTCATAACCTTGCCCCTTTCTGCTTTTCCAGTTTTCTTACATTTTACTTTCCTCCAGATATTCTATGTTCCAACACTGGTCCAAATGATGCTCTTCACACATGACTCTCAGGCATGATTTCTCAAGCTCTGGTTATTTTCACTGGCTGTCACTCCTGCTTCAAATGTACTCCTTCCTCACTTCCCTCTCTTATTATCAGGACTTCCTTCAAGTCAGCTTAAATCCTGGCCAAAAATGGGAAATCAAGAGAATGGAATACTATTAACCTATAGGAAGTGAAGAGTCACACTTCAGAAAAACCTAGAAAGACTTATATGAACTAATGCTGAGTGAAATGAGCAGAACCAGGAGAACATTATACACATTATACATTATTACAGCCACAGTGTGTGAGGACTGTTTCTGACACACTAAGTCCTTCACAACAATGCAAGGACATAAAATATTCCCAAAAGATTTCTGAGGCAAAATGCCATCCACATCCAGAGAAAGAACTATGGAATTGGAATGCAGAATGAAACAGACTATTTTCTCTTGTGTTTTGTTTTGTTTTGGTTTTTCTCATGGTTTTTCCCATTTATTTTAATTTTTCTATGCAACATGACTAATGTGAAAATGTGGTTAATAAGAATGTATGTGTAGAACTCATATAAGATTGCATGCCATCTCGGGGAGGGCAAAGAGAGGGAGAGGGAAAAAATTAAGACTTATGGAAGTGACCGTTGAATATTGAAAACAAGTTAATTAAATTTTTTAAAAAATGAATGACAGAGAGAATGAAAATAAAGTTTTATCATCAGGAATCTAAAAAAAAGATAGCTTAAATCCTACCTTCTATAAAAGATCTTTCCAGGTTCTCCCCAACTGCTAGTGCTTTCCCTCTAAGATTCTCTCTATATATTTGGTAGGTAAGAAGTTGTTTGTATGTTTTCACACACTTCCTCCCCATTAGATTGTGAATTCCTCAAGAGCAGGAACTGTATTTTGCCTTTCTTTGTATTCCAGAGTTTAGTATAGTCCCTGTTACTAGTGTTTAATAAATTCTTGTTTAATAAATAAAACATTTCATGTAGGGTTTAAGGGCCTCTTCCTTCCTATAAACGTTAAGTATCTCTGTTTCTATAGAGGCAGATGTTACAGGAAATGTAAACTAGATACTACTTTCTATTCATGTCACAATTTTTTTTGCAATAGGAACTTGACTAAGGGTTCAGCTCAGAACTCGGGCTGAGGCTCAGGATCATGACACATCTACTGCAGTGGCTCCCAGTCTTCTTCTATTTACAAATAGGTAAGTGTCGATTGGGATATTTTTGGAAACTGAACTCTCCACTTGGAATGAGGATGCTCCCCACTAATGGCTATGCAGAGGTAGTTTACCCTGTCATGATCACTGCAATGGTTCCATGTCAAAGAGCTATGACCCTTACTTAGCACTATCTCCTCTTGTCCTTGACTATAAGAGAAAATCACTGAGATAGAATCATTAGTTATTTTAATTGTGCCTGTTTTACTAAGAAGAAGGAAAAGCTATACTCCATGAAACCCAAAATCCTATGAGGAACAGCAGCTTAGGGTGAATGAGTCTGGTTGTCTCTGAAGAGACTATGCTAGTTAAGCACTGAGACCTAGAAATTCTAGTTCCAGAGTAAAGTTGGCATAAAAGGCCTCTATCAAGCTCCTTTTCAAATGTACCAGATTTCTTACTTTAGCAACTAGTGATTTCCCTTGACTTCTCCCAATATGGAACAAAACTTCTTTATTCTTTCAGTTTTGTCTCTTTATTCCATGTTCCTGGCACACAGAAGGTACTTCGTAGGAACTTGTTAACTGATATAACTTAATAGCTTCTTCAGCTATTAATCATCCTGTATCCAACCCAATGTTGAGCTCCAAGCTTATCTAGGCTGGTCCTGTCACAAAGTTGTTTCAGATCTCCAGTTCCCACGTTGAGGCAATGCCAGGAGTTTGGGGAACATAGGGGAACTAGGTGGCATAGTGAGTACTGGTCACTGGACCTAGAGTTAAGAAGACTTAAGTTCAAACTCAGCCTTGGCCACTTACTAGCTATGTCATCCTGGACAAGTCAGTTATCCTTTGTCTGACTCAACTGTAAAATAAGGACAATAATGGCATTTACCTCCCAGTATTGCTATGGGGATCAACTGATAGAATATTTGTAACACACTTTGTGAACCTAAAAGTACTACCTATATAAATGCTAGCTTTAAAAAAAAGTACGAAGAGAGGATCCCTGGTGACCTGTGATAGCTCCTCGTTTTAGTTTTTAGCTAATTCTCTCTTGATTTTATCATTTTGTCTGATAGTCCAAAGCTACGTAAGTGACTGATGTTCAGCTACCCACCCACTACTATTTCTTTCATAAATAGTTTGGTCTCCTGGGACCTCTTCAGCTTATTAAGTCTGTAGGGACTGATTCTTGTTGATCAGTTGTTCAGTCATGTCTGACTCTGTAATCCCATGGAGCGTACTGGCCATGGAGTTTTCTTGGCAAAGATCCTAGAATGGTTTACCATTTTGTTCTCCAGTGGATTAAAGCACAAAGAAGATAAATGATTTGCCTGGGTCATACCATATCTAGTGTCTGAGGCTGGATTTGCTCAGGTCTTCCTGAATCCAGGTGCAGCCCTCTATCCACTGAACCTTTTAGCTGCTTAGATAACTCCTATTAATCATTTAGTTTGCTCCTACTATGTTCCAGGATCTCTGAGAGGCACTGGCAATGCAAATACAGAAGTGAAACAATCCTTGCCCTCTGGAAGTTTAGTAAAAGAAAACAAGATGTTCACAAATACATAAATAAATAACAGCTAGGCTACATAGTGGATAGAGGACTTCACCTGGAGTCTATATAAATGACAGCTATTATATCCTCAAAAATATGGAGATTGAAGGGAGAAGGTCACTAACAACTAGGGGAGTCAGGAGAGATCTCATCTAAGAAAGAAGGGACACTGGAGCTGAGTTTTGAAGAGTTAGAGGTTCCGAGAATCAGGCATAAAATGCTTAAAATGTCCATCAGGGACTGACCATGTAATGTCACAGAAATTGGAGATTGAATATCATTTGGGGGGAACAACAAATAGGCCAGTTTGCTTAGAATATAGAATATATCAATGTTTGAGGAATATCAGTTTGGAAGATAGACTGGAGAAGGAATAAGACTGGCTGTAGGCAGATCAAATGAAAGGTTTTTGTGATAGTCTACAAGGTCTGTTGAATCCACAGTTTTGAGGCCATATATGTCCTTCTAGGTCCTTGGGTGAGGCCTTTTGACTGAGTGTAAGTTTTATAGAACAAATCCTTTTATTAATGGGATTCATTCTATAAAACTTGGACTCAGTCAAAAGGCCGCACCGAAGGACCTAGAAGGCCACATATGGCCTCATGGCTGCAGGTTCCCCAGCCCTGGGACTCTATGAAAGGGGCAATGAGGGCTATGACTAGGGTGATAGTGATGTGAGCAGAAAGAAGGGGAAGAAAGCAGTATGTATCAAGATAGTGGAACCAGCTTGGCACCTGATTGGATATAGGATGAGAGCATGTGGTGGCGAGGGAGAGTAAAAAAGCCAGGATCAAACAACCAAGAAGTAATTATTAAGTGCTGAATGCTTAAAACTTTAATACTTAAATTAAGCTTAATACTTAAAACTCAGTGACAAGCATCAAGTAAAGAAAGGATGACTTGTACCTTTCAACTTCAGCAACTAGAAGAGGAGAAATTGGAAAGTTGTAAGGTTGGAGGAGTAGTAAGAGGAAGGATAATAAGTTCTATTTGGGATAAGGTGAAGTCCAGATGCACATGGGACATCAAGCAGGCAGTGGGTGGTCCTCAACTGGAACCCAGAAGAGACATGAGGGCTATATATGTAGACATGAGAGTCATTTTGAACAGAGAAAGTAATTGAGTGTGTTAGAGTTGAAAATATTATGAAGAGAAAGAATGGAATAGAGAAAGAAAAAAGGAGAGTTCTTAGTACAAAGGTTGAGGTTTACCTACTCACAGAGATCAGATACTAAAAGTGGGATTGATGCTACAAAGTAGCAATGTGAAAACCCAGGCAGGAGCAAATATATAGAAGAAGGTGATGATCAATGGTAATAAATGCCAAAAAGAAATCAAAAAAGACAAGGACTGAGAAAAGGTCACTGAATTGAGCAAAAAGGAGTCATTGATGTCCTTTCAGAGAGCACTTCCACTGAGTAATGGGGACAAAAGATAGAACACAGGGGTTGAGAAGTTACTAGAAGGTGAAAAAATGTAAGCAGCACAATATATTAGGGGTTCTTAGTCTGAGTACTAGCTTTTTTAAAAATATATTTTAGTAATTGTATTTCAACGTAATTCATTCTACATGTTTTATTTTATGCATTTAAAACATTTTTTTTCTGGAAAGGAATATACAGGCTCCATCAGACTGCCTTAGGAGTCTCTCTCTCTGTCTCTCTCTTTCTGTCTCTGTCTGTCTCTCTCTCTGTCACACACACACACACACACACACACACACACACACACACACACACACACACACACACACACACCCTCACACAATTAAGAACCCTTGGTATAGACAGTTTTTCCTAGGAGTTTGCCTGTGAAAGGGAGAACAATAGCCTGAGGAAATGTTTGAGTGGAGTTTCAAGATGCAGAATTCTGAGCATGTATGAAGGCATTAGGGAAGGAACCAGTGAATAAAAAGGCTGAAAATTAGGAAACAAGAGGGGATGATCAAAGGTACCAGTTGCTAAAGGAGATGGTAGGTGATGAAATCAAGGGCACAAGTAAAGTGGTGGACATCAACAAGATTTTCTTGTAGTTGTGTTTTGTCCTCTGTTCTCGGAAAGGACTGTGATATCAGGAGGATGGTGTCATGACTTGTAATTGCATTGGAGTTGAATGAGGGAGGGCTGTACAAAGTCACCAACCTCACTTTCTTGTCCCACAAGAATTTCTAAGACTGTAAGAAAAAAATCGGAGATAATGGAGTGGGGAAGGGGATGCTGAAGTGATTTGAAATACATAATTTAAAAGAAATATAATGTTGCATTTTTTTCAGTGAAATTTAAGGTGGGATATTCTGCTGAGAGGAATTAGGGAAGATGGTGATTTAGATGGTTTGAAATGAGAAGATTTGGAATAGCTGTTGTGAGGAGAGTCATAGAGGCTGATCAGAGGAACAACATGTCCCAGAGAAGATAGGAAATGAAGCAATCAAGAAACAGTTGTATAATTTCCTCAAGCAGAGTAAGATCCAGCAGTATGTAAACAAGAGTGGTTGAGGTTAATGGTAAGAGTAATCTGAGACAGGGGGAGTGAAAAATGTGACAAATGTGCAAGGGATTCAAGAATTTAAAACAAGACAATTCTTCTGCTACAACTTCAGAACAGGGAGAATCTACCTACCTCCCATCCAATCAAAGAATACACCAGCTGTGGGCGTTTGGGGAGCAGAATCAGTACCCTCCGTCTTTAGGGATAACACCAATTTCATCATGGAATGAAGATAATACTGAATTCTTAAAAGCTATGCTAGCTAAGTGTAAGATCTGGATGTTCCTATTAATCAAGAAAGTCTTCAAGAACAGGCTTGGTAGACTGTCTATCTGTTGTCATATATATGTGTGTATATGTGTGTATATATATATGTATATGTGTATTATGAACATGTGCATGTACGTATGCTCATTTTTCTACCATTTCTTGATTTGGTATTTCATTACTGTTGAACTCAGTTCCCAGCATGGGGGGGTGGGAGTGAGGGCTCAGTCTCAATCTTCAGGAATTTTTGCACTCTCTTGTTCTGCACTCTGGTCCTCATCCTAGAATCAGGCCCCTGATCCTTTGGGATTGCAATCAATACTGCCCCTCACAGTTTCCATTCCCTCTTGACTGAAAGTGTTCTTCTCTGGTCTTGAACCATGACCCAGAAGTGAGTATAGACAACAGAGTTGCCAAACAACCTTTGGTCCTGAGTCTAGAGCTAGCACAGGGATACCCCATAATCTCTTTCTGACCAGTTCCTAAGTCCCCTTACCATCTCCAGCTTGGGAGGCTGCTTTCACTTCTGTCACGACCATTCAGTCCTACCACCCATATTTTATCCTTGTAGGGCTTGGGCCTCATGTCACAGATCTCTTTTCCAATTTCCTGTGTTGTCTTAGGCTGGAATAATGTCTCACTGACCTTTTGTTGGCTCTGCCACTCCAGAATTTGATTTGAGGTGTTATTTTAAAGTTGTTTGGAAGGGGATGTTAGGAGAGTTTGACTGAGTACTTCTATACTCTACCATCTTCTTCCTGTATAGATTTCAAACATTAATCTTTGCATACATTTACTTGGCGAGCCAGGGCCTGGCACAGAATTGGTACTCGATAATTGCATATTCCCTTTCCTTTCTCATCTATTCCATTGAACTATTTCTCTATTTTTTGCCTAGTGCCAGGTAGGTTTTTCTTCCCTAATAACACCATAATAAATGTTTTGTAATGTGTTTTCAAGTCAGAAAGTACAAGGCCACATTCATCAGTTTTTCTCATCAGGGTATCCCTTGATATTATGCCTGTTTATTTTTCAACGTATTTTTAGTTCTGATTGTGTCTAGCTATCCAATGCTTTTTCCACATTATACAGCTTCTCATTTTTAAAATTGGGTGAACATTCCACAGATTTGCTAAATTTGAGATGTCTGTAGAGCATATAATTTGAGATATGCAAAAAAGTAGGTGGTGATGCAAAACTGGAGATCAGGAAAGAAGTTAGGGCTGGATATCTAAAACTGAGAATCATTTGCACTAAAATAGCAATTGAACCAATAATAGTTGATAAGGTCACCAAGACAGTAGAGAAAGGAAAGAGGAGTCAGGACAGAGCCTTAAAAGAACACCCATGATTCCTGAGCCTGACCTTGATGAAAATACAGGATAAGAGACTGAGAATAAATGGTCAGATAACTAGGAGGAGAACCTGAAGAGAGTATCATCACAAAAACCTAGAGAGATCATCCAGATCAACAGTGCCAAAGGCTACAGGAAGGTCAGAAAGGATGAAGATTGGGAAAAGGCCATTAGATATGGCAGAAGTCACTAAGAACTTTGGTGAGAAGTTAGTGATGAGATCAGAGGCCAGACTACAAAGACTTCAGAAGTGAGTTAGAAGAAAATAAGGAGCAGAGCAGTTTGAAGAAACTAAAGGTTTAAGAGAGGCCATGTCTCTTGAGCCAAATTCTATATAGGGAACAAAATTTCCCTACTACCCACCACCTCCCTGTATAACCGTCCATCCCCTATCTCCAAATATTTTCACTGATCAGCTCCCAAAATAGTTGCAGGAATCAAGGATACTCATAAAGGTCAGATATCTAGGCGCCTCCCTACTTTAAGTCACTTTCTTGGACCTTCTGGAGCAACTTTCACTTCCTGTGAAATTTTAAGGCCTGCTGAAACCCTGTAAGCAACAGGTTGGTCTGTCTTTACCAGCTCACATCCTGTAATCTCTAGAAAATAATTTCTCTAGCATCTCACCCTAGGTTGATTTAAAGAGCTGTCCCCTAGAAGAGGAACTAGACATATTTGGCCTGGCCACAGGGGGCAGGATTAGGAGGAAAGCGTAGAAGTTGAAATGAGGAAAAGGGGACCCTTGATATAAGGAAAAGCTTCCTAACAATTGGAGCTATCTACGAGTGGACTGGTCTGACTCTGGAAGTAGTGGGCTCCTGCCCTCTAAAGGTCTTTAAGCAAAGGCTGAAAGATAAGTCATCAGGTATGAGGTGGGAGAACTCCATTCAGATTGGGACTGGATTATGTGGCTCCTGAGTTCTCTGATAACCTTGAGATTCTGGGATTCTGGGATGTCGCATCAGCTCTCCAAAGATAATTGCTTGGCTCTGAAAGGCTTAAACCAGAAGCTCAGCTTCTCAACTGACTTTTAAGTGTAGCCCTGAGGCTTTGTGATTTCAAACTGGCAACTTGAGGTTTTCACCTCATCCAGCTCTGGCTGAGCCAACATAGGTTGTCAGGGGCTTCCTTCTTGTCATTTGAATTCATTTGACTCCGTGTTTTAGTTTTTGGTTTTTGGTTGGTTTGTTTTTTGTTTTTTGTTTTTCTTAAATGAGATGAACCCATGAGAGGGATCAGGAGGGGACATAGAGTTTAAGAGGAAATTCAGAGCAGATATGCTGGGAGTTAGGGTAGTTTTTGTTTGGCTAATTAGGTGCTTAAATACTGCTATCCCTGATTCTGCCCAATTGAATGGGGTCCTTCCCTCCTCCAACTTTCTTAAAGTATTTTTTTCTGGATCTTTCTTCTACATGTTATCATGTTTATGTGTTTACACATGTACTCCTCTATTAGACTGTAAGGTCTTTGAACTAAGTGCTATCATTTTTCATCTCTTAGCAACCTATATTCTTAGCACCCTGCACATAGAAGGCATTCAATAAATATGTTGTATGAAATAAGAATACAATCCAATCCAATGCAGTAGTCATCTCTTAGGCTAATAGGCTACTGGTCAGCTCCAAAGCAGCCCTGGTTCACCACTGCAGATGTGCTTTAACTTCCTTCGGCTCCTGCCTATGCCTGAGTCATATGTGGGAATACTGTGATCCAAAAGGCACATGACTGGTCTACCAGCTTTAGCTCTGGGGAGTGGTGAGATCATACCCAAAAATTATACCAAAAAATTTCAAGGAGACTATCAATGGATCTCTGGTTTGGGGACGGTGGTATCTGCCCTACCTACAGAGTTGCTGTGACGAGCACATATAAATCACAACACAAATCTCATTTCATCATTCTCCTGTCCTGGTCCTTTCCCAGTCCTTCTGACTTGCTCTTCTTTTTTTTAAAATTTATTTATTTTTAATTTTCAACATTCACTGCCACAAGATTTTGAGTTCCAAATTTTATCCCCATCTCTCCCCTCACTCTCCCCAAGACTGCGTGCATTCTGATTACCCCTTTTCCTAATATGCCCTCTCTTCTATCACCCCCCTTCTCTTATCCCCTTCCCTTCTATTTTCCTGTAGACTTTCATTTTTATTGGCTCCTGCCGTCCTTATTCTTTCTACCCATAACCTCTAGTTCTGGTTTCTTTTATCTTGCTATACAACATGTAGCCCATGGTTACCTATTTGAAAGAAAATGTTACTGCCACCTCCTCTGACATTATGTTGTTTCAACTGCTGATATTCAACCCTGAACCACAAACCACTATCTGCTTTATTTGTTTCTGGTTCCAGAGCATTGTTAAAGAAAATCACAATGCTGAGCTAATTCTCACCACTACAAATTTATGCTGCATAGCTTCAGCTGAGCTTTTACCACTTCTTGACAAATATTTCACCTATCAGCTCCATGTTTCAGTCCCTACAAAGCCATTTCCAAAACTTCACCTCTCTCCATAAATGCCTCCCCAACTCCCACTCGCATACTCTCAGAAAATGAAAATTGGTTGGCAGAAATGAATATGTTCAATCTGCGGAAGAGAAGACATGCTAGATGGATTTGGTTCTTTTTTTGAAGATTGTTATTTGGTGGAAGGATT
Organism: Notamacropus eugenii; assembly: GCF_028372415.1. Taxonomy (NCBI): domain Eukaryota; kingdom Metazoa; phylum Chordata; class Mammalia; order Diprotodontia; family Macropodidae; genus Notamacropus; species Notamacropus eugenii. The sequence continues at coordinate 385,551,706 of NC_092873.1, read as the reverse complement.
AGAGCATTGGCCTAAGAGGCCAGATTTGGAAGCAATGGGTAGTAGTTTCAAAGAGACCAATCTGAGTTGGAGACATAATAAGGAGACAATGGGTTCTCCCTTATTGAAAATTTTGAAGCAAAAATTAAATGACTATTTCTTGATATTGTGGCTTTGAGGAATTGACTTTCAGAAACTGGAGAAATGAAGAGTTTGTCCTGTCTATTTCTTACCATGTAGTAGCAAATACATTCTAAATGTGACAGAAAAGACAACTCACACATAAAAACCTACATATCTGGAACCTAATTTTTTGAAAGATATTTGAAATCACTAATGATCAGGCCGTGGATTGTGGGGCTAAAAACATAGTTGCTGGTTTCCTCAGAGCTTCCTTGTATGAAAGATCTTCTTATCCAGCCGATGGTATTCCCAGTTCCAGGATCAATCAAACTGTAGTAAAGCACAACATGTACACTAAGTTGATAGTTAACAGATTAACGGAAGCTAACAATTTATTAATTAGTTAACAGATTAACAGAAGCTAAATTTATACATAAATTTTACATAATTTATACACAAATTTTATGCATAAAAATGCCTTCTTAGCTTTCACTTTTTACATAAAAAGTTCTCTCGTTGACATATGGTATCAAGTTTTGCCACTTTATGATTTTGCTTAGATTTTCCAGCGTTTCATTTGGTGGAGGATACAAAGGTGGAGGGTACTTCTATTGAGTCCATTCCCAAATCTATACTTTGGAATCTTTGACCACTGCTGTCATGTAAGGAGACAAAGAACAACCAAAAAAAATTAAAATCCTGAAAGGGAGGGAAGGATCTGGTTTGACCCATCTCTACCCTTGACATTTTACCTTACCATCAAAATCAGTTTATCTGTATAAAGTTGTCATCCTCCTAGACCAATCTGCTGTATTCAATGAGGTTGATCATACATTCCTCCTAGATAATCTCTATTTCTTGACTTCCCAGTTTTCCTACTTCCTCTCTATCCTACACCTTCTCACTTGGTGATTTCATTCACTCCCATATTTCAATATCACTTGAATGGTGAAGTTTTCTTAATCTACCTCTCTAACCCTGTCTCTTTGCCTGAACTCCCTTAAATTTCAAATTGCTTCCTGGACATGTCCACATGTGTATGTCCCATTAGTACCTCAAGTTCAATAAGTTTAAAAATGAATCCATGATCTGCCAGTCTAAACTTGCTGCTTATCCTAAGTTCCTTATCTCTGTCAATGGCTTCATTATTTTCCCAGTCATCTATTGTATAATTTCAAAATAACTCTGACTTCCCTCTGTCCTGGAAGATATATCAATCATTTGCTAAGCCCTATGTATTCTATTGTTGATTTTTCACACAGCTATCAAAATATTAATCCTAAGACTGGTCTGACTCCAGCTTGGTTTTGATCAAAGATCTTCATATTTCCTCTAGAATAAAATGTAAATTTCTTAGCCAGATATTCAAGGCCTTGCACAATCTAGCTTCAACCTACCTGTCCAAATTCATTTCACATTACTCCTTTTCACCAAATTTATATTCTAGCCAAACTAAACTATTGCATCTTCCCTAAACATTCCTTTTCCAGCTTCATGCACTCACATAGAGTGTATCCTACATCTGGAATGTACTTCTTCCTCATTTCGATCTCTTTACCTTCCTTCAAAAATTAGCTCAGGTATTGCCACCTCTGTGAAACCTCCCTTGATTCCCTCAGTTATAGGCTTTCTTCTCCTCTAATTGTACATCATATTCTATCTTTCCTCTTTACTTTTGCTTACACTGCTCCCCATACCTGGAAGACCCAACTCTACTTGTCCTTCAAAGCCCAACTCAAATATCATCTCTTTTGTAAAGCTTCCTCTGATTCCCCTAGCTTAATGTGACCATTCCCTCAGTTGCTCTTAAAGCCCTTTGTCCCCCTATTATGGACTTGTATGCTATTTGTACTATATTTATCTATGTCTGTATGTTATCACCTTGATTGTAAGCTCCTCAATAGCAGAGGCATTATCTTTTATGTTTGTATCTGTCTCAGTATAGTATAGTTGATATGGCAGAAAATAAATGAATGGAATCAGGATAGGTGCTGGATTTTTTATTTCTATGATATAGGGCACTACTGGACAAGGTGAATAGGCACCTTCTCTTCAATTTATGGTTTTATAGAGTTGCCTAGAGCATTAAAAGATTGAATAACTTGCCCAGAGTAACCCAGCCAGTGCATGGCTGAAGAATGGAAAATGCAGTGCTTTCTAGCTCCATCACTAGCTCTCCATAGATTATACCATGCTGCTTCTCAGTGTGTGAATAAAAGAATGGATGGATGGGTGGATGAATGACAGGAGATAATGGGTGTGGAGGTTCTTATCATAAAAAAAACTGTGTAAATAGGAGCTGTTTGGTTATTAGAGTTTTCTGTTCATTTTTACCTTCTCCTTTCCTGAAATCCAGGGTTCTGTGAGTTTCATCTTGCTGGGGAAGGCAAGGAGGCAGGTTTCTACACCGGAAGTCTGGGGCACAGGACAGGGAGACACAGGGGACTCACAGACTCCCCACCTGCTTTTCTATGCATATAAACCTAAGGATGAAAATGAATGCCCCACAAAAGGCTAAGCTGAGAAAAGGCCATTCTTGGGAAATTCCTGGGTGCCAAATAAAACCTCTCCAGGAGGAATCCTCAAAGTGTATCAGGTTGAGCCAGGCCTACAGACCTTATCAGTGCAACATAGATTGATGTATATGGTACCAGAAGACCTGCAATTTAATCCTGGTCCTGTTCCTTATTACTTGTGTTTTTTACTACCTGTGTGATCCTGAGCAACTCACTTAACTCTGGCCTCCTTGCTACTCCTCAGATAAAACGCTCCTGACTGCCAGGCACCTTCACTGACTGACTCCTTACTCATCTCCCCCTCCTGGCTTCCCTAGCTTCCTTCGAGTCTTCAGCTAACGTTCCACCTTCTGGAAGCCTTTGTAAATCCCCCTTAATCTGGTGCCTTCCCTCTGTTGATGATTCCCTTTGTACCTTGTACATAGCTTATTTATACTTCCTTGTTTACATGTTGTCTCCCTCAGTAGACTGTGAGCTCCTTGAGAGCAGAGACTCTCTTTTGCCTTTCTTTGTATAACCCAGTGTTTAACACAGTTCCTGAAACACAGCAGGTGCTTGATAGTTATTGACTGACTTTCCATCCTATCTTGATATCCATTTCTTCTTTTATAAAATGAGAGGATTCAGTCTCAAAGGACCCTTCCAGTTTTTAATCTATGACCTTCTGATTCAATTATCTTGGTCTCTACCCAAATTCCTCTGGTAACAAGTGCCAGCCAGAGAATATGAGTAAGTAGATTAAAATGATAGGGATAAAGGAAAGGCATGGAACTACTGGGAATTCCGGAATCTTGGGGAATGAATAAAATGATGGTTATAGAGCATTTTAAGAAAGAAAAAAAACTTTTTCCAACTATCCCCTACGATCTTACAATAGCTTCACCCTCAAGTTTCAGCTCTAGTCTTTCCACAACCTCAGTAATATCCGGTCCAAAGTGCCTCTCTTAAGGTACTTCAGTGAAAAAGCCCCACTTATGCTAAGAAAACATCAAGTGGTTGGAGTGGAAGATCGTGGTGAATTCCCTCCTATTTTCTCTAGTCCAGCACCAATCCTTCACTTTCCCGTAGGCCAGTGCAAGATTCATCCTGTCCATGAAGTATTCCGTGACTAATCACAGCCTACGATAAACTTTGCATTACTGTAAATGCCATCAGTAATTATGTTTCTATCGTATTATAACACACTGACTGAGATATTTGAATTGGAATTGTTTTCTATTTGTTTCATGTTTGTTATTCTTCTAGCCTCAGCTTGAGGCTAGAGAGAACTTATCAGTGCAACACAGATTGATGTGTATGCTACCAGAAGACCTACTTCCCCACAGTATACTAGTATAACACTGGGCACATAGTAGACGCTCAATAAATCATTATTAAATTGAATTGAAGCAATGGTTATCTCTGTGCCATCAGGCTGCTGCCAAGTGGGTAATATGGATCTTACCCCAATATCACCTCATTCCTAGAGAATCAAAAAGAGGATGGACAAGATGTGACAAGCCTGTGGTATCTAGGTGGGCTTGTACAAAGAGCACTGGACTTAGCCAAGAAGATCTGGGTTCAAACCCTGCCTCAGCTACTTAAGTACTCTATCATTCTGGGTAAACCACTCATCTTCTCTCTGCTTCAGTTTTCTCATTAATAAAAGGGCATTGATAATAACATCTACCTCCCTAGCTTAGGAGAATCAAATGATATGTAAAGTGCTTTGCAAATCTTAAAGTCTAGTATTAAATGAATGGGGGTTGGATATCAAGGGAAAAAAGGAAACTGACACAAAAACAAAAGAGCCAAATAAGGATCTGGGCCAAGGGCTTCTATTATTTAAAATGAAGGTAGGGGTTTCTACAATTGTTGGCATCAAAGCAAACCAAAATTCTGTACCCCAAACCTATTTCTGACCATCACTTCCATAAGCTATAGTGTTTGCAGGGAAATGGAAAAGGGGATGGGAAAGGGAAAAGTAGATCACCATTGCAGTTTTTCTACTGTGTCTGTCTACAGAAGAAGCCACCTCCACAGACAATGAAGTCCCATTGACGGTGATAGGGACTGTGGGGAAGTCAGCCATTCTACCTGTGAAGATCCCATCAGACGATATTCTAACTATTGCCTGGCTATCAAGCAGTGTTCTTGCCACTGTCGCAGTAGAAGAAAACTCCAGGATAATAATTACTGACCCCAACTACCATAATCGACTGGAGATCTTCTCAAAGTCAGACTATTCTTTGCAAATCAACAATTTGACGACAAAAGATGAAAATTGCTACAAAGGGCAAGTAACCATAAAGAGTAGAGGCCCAGCTAAAGTCAGAATTCAACAGTACCACCTATATGTTTATGGTAAGTCACAAACTTAACTATGTATAAACTTCTTTTACCTAGATTTGTAATTTCACTAGTATAAGGAAATCCTTGTGAGGAAATTCTGTACCAGTGCAGATCCGCACCCATTATACAATGTATACTTTGTTCTATAAAATTTGGATGCAGTCAAAAAGCCACACTTCAGGATTTAGAAAGCCATATGTTCCCCATCTCTGATCTAGGTGGTATAGTGGATAGATCACTGGACCTAGAGTCAAGTAGACTTGAGTCCAAATATATCCTTAGACATTTACTTGGAAAGTCATTTAAGTCTGCCTTTGTTTCCACATTTGTAAAATGGGAAGAAGAATAACAGTATGTACCTACATCCCAGATTTGTTATTAGGATAAAATGAGATAATTTTTGTGAAGTGTTTTGCAAACCTTAAAGCACTATAGAAATGCTAGTTGTTATGAAGATGATGATGATGATGATGGTGATGATGATGAACAAAAATCCCTTCTAAAAAATATACAAATGTCATAGCATCCTCACTAAAAGACTTCCAGTGAGGGAAGATCCACTACCATCTAAGGCAATTCATTAAACTTTAAGATGTCTCTATTTGTTAAGATGTCTTTCAGAACCTAAAATCTCTTCAATTTCCACACACTTTTTCTAGTACTGCCCTTTGTAGCAAAGTAGATAAAGTATAATCCCTCTTCAAGTAATAGACCATCAAATAAGACAGTTATCATGATCCCTCTAAGTCTCTTCCTCAATCTAAACATCCCCAATTTCTTCATTTAATCCTTATATGACATGATGTTGAGGTCCTCAATATCAGCTGTGGTTTTCCTTTCCTGGATACCCTATCCTTCAAGATCAATATCCTTCCAGAGGATTATGTTATAGTATAGAGTGTTGGACTAAGAACCAGTATGTGTTATATATCCTAACGGTGTCATTTGCAGATTTAATAAAATGGTTATTCCCTTATCCAAATAATTGATAAAAATGTTAAACAGCCCAAGGTAAACACCTGGGACATTCCACTGGTGATCTCTTGCCAAGCTCATGAAAAAACATTAATAATTAACATTTGCTTCCAGTCATTCAACAATTTCCAAATCCACATAAATGTTCCCTATGTCATCCACCTAAATGTTCCCCACATCAATGCATCTTTTTACATAAGGTAGTGTAAGAGACTTGGTAGAAATTTTGCTGAAATCTAAACGCCTAGCAAGGTGTCCTTGCTAATGCAAATGATGTTAGGCTTAATGAATCTGGTTAGGATTTGCTAATAGGATCAGTTACAGCATTCTCATAATCAACTCTGTCAAAAAAAAAAAAAAGAAATCAAGTAATTATGTTCTTAATGAAGCCATGCTGTTGCCTTGTGATCACTACTTTCATTGCCTACATATTCACTCACCATCCCTTTTATTAACATATTCTAGAATTTTTTTAGAAATGGAAGTCAAATTTTATGGTCTGTAGCTTGCTACTGGCACTCTGGTCCCTTTTTTTTTTGAAGATCAAAACAACATTTTCCCATCTGCAGCACTGTGACACTTCTTCCACCTTCTACCGTCAAAGGTGGTTAACATTGGCTTTGATAACATAATTCTCTCTTATTTTAGGATGCTGGGATGTAGTTCCCCTGGGCCTAATGACTTGAATGTTTATAATACATACTGCAGCTAGGTGTTCTCTTAATATTTATCTACAGATCTTGACTTTCAAGTCTCTGATAGGCATCATTTCCGTTTGTTCCAATGTGAAGTGTAGCTCTCAAATAATGCTGCCTTCTCTCTTTTTAATCCATTATCATCACCTCATATTATAAGATATGTGCTGATAAGAAATTCTTTTCCTTCTTTGACTCTTCTATTTTTTAGTTAATATAGATTTTTAAAAACCCTTTTTTGTTAGCCTTGACAGATTCCTCAAAGAGAAGTCAGACTTGGACATTCCCTAAGTTCATAATAGCACAGTTAAGACCCTTTTCTATTTAAATATTCATTTAAAGCATGTTCTGGCTAATATCTAATGAGAACCAGACAGAGTAAGTGTTGTATTTCATGTGTATCTTTGTATACCTAGTATCTAGAAAGTCAGATCAGTCAACAAGCATTTGTATATCAGACACTGTGCTAAATGCTGAATACAAAGGAAGGCAAAAAAAAAGTTCTTGCTTTCAATGAGTTCACAGTCTAATATGGGGGAGGCAACATGCAAACAATTACATACAAACAAGGCACTAAGTTTAAGAAGAACTGGAAGAGAATTCCAGAAGGAGAGACTTTAGCTAAGTAAGTCTTAAAGGAAGCCAAGAGGTAGAGATGAGGAGAGAGAGGATTCCAGGCATAAAGGACAGTCAATGAAAATTCCCAGAATCAGAAGATGTATTCAAGGAACATAGAGAAGGCCAGGGTCACTAGATCATAGAGTACATAGAAAAGAGTAAAGTATAAGATGACCAGAAAGGTAGGAAGAATTCAGGTTATAAAGGGCTTTGAAAGCCAGAGAATTATATATTTGATCTTGAAGGGAATAGGGCACCAATGGAGTTTTTTGACTAGGGGAATGGCACAGTCAGGCCTATGCTTTAGGAATGACATAGTAGACATTTAATAGATGTTTGTTGCATGATTGATTGTGCTTAATAATAAGCTGAGTCTAATAGTGATTGTTACATCTAACTCAATCCAGCAAGCATTCTTTAAGTTATTGGAAGACACTGAAAGTACAAATATGAAACTGAAAAATAACTCTAGTTTATGTTCTGCTAAGTGAATACGACACATTAACAGAATAGCATAAATATAATTTGAGGATTAAAAGAGCCCTAATAACTATGAAAATCGGGAAAGACTTCCTCTAGGAAGTGGTAGATCAAACTTGGCTTTCAAGAAAGTTAAAGATTCAAGGAGGAAGAGATGAGGTGGGGGTATATTCTAAATATGAGAGCTAGTTTGTGAAAAGGAACAAAAATGAAAGATATAATTTTGAGTTTAGGGTTTAGGAAGTAGGATAGTTTGGCTAAAAGGTGGAATATGTGAAGGGGACTAAGGTAAAATAAGGTTGGAAAGGATAGTTAGAGCCAGACCAGGAACGACTTTAAGCTCAAAAATCAGTAGAGTATATATCATCCTCAAAACAACAGAAAATTACTAAAGATTCTTGAGTAGAGAAGTTACATGGCTAGATTTATGCTTTAAGATTATCTGAACAGCTGTGAGGGGGAAAAATGGATTGTAAAAAGGAGAGACTAGGGGCAGTTAGGAGGTTATTATAACAGTCCAGGAAAGAGGTGGAAAAGGCCTGAAGTATGTTAGTAGCAGAGTAGAAGGTAGGGGACTAATGTCAAAAGTGTATTTGGAAGGGAAGAGAGAGAAAAGTATTAAAAGTGAGTACCAATATTAAAACCTGGATGAATTAAAGAAGAGTGGTTCATATAAATAAAGCAATTTGAAAGAAGGGCCATTTAAGGGGAATAATGACGTAAATATAACAGTATACAAAAAATAACAATATACACAATTGCAATAATATTAACAAAAGAGAACATTGAAGGTACAGAGTGTGGGCAAACTGTTTAATTGTAAAGACCAATACCAAGAGAACACGTAATAAACCATAATTCCTTTCTCTTGGCGTGCAGTAAGGGACTGTAAGAATGGAATGTTGCAAAATTATTGGAGGTAGTCATTTTATCAGTCACTGTTGTTTAACTATTTTTCTGCTATGAGTTGAATTGAGGGGAGGGGTTTAACCAGTACTGCACATCTAAAAATGACAGAGATGTTTTAAAAATGATGTTTGGGGGTTTGGGGGAGGAGGGAGATTTAACTACCTTTACCAGATGATTGGTTAAAAGAGGTTAGCAAATGATCTGCTTGCTTGGTGGAGGGCAAAAGAAGCCTCCCCTCATGGTATCCCCTCTCTCCCACTCCATTTCCTCCTCTTAGTTTCTGACTCTTCCCCACTCCCCAGCTTTTCCAGCTAAGGTTACCTTCTATGCTGCTAGTTCTGACCTTGGTTTGTAATGCCACCCCCAAATATAAAATTTCCTAGTGACAGCCCTCCCTAATTTCCAAGCCTGCGTGTGTGTTCATCCTTTGTTGCCGAAGAAGATGACACCATCAGAGAAATGATGATATGACTTGCATTTGACTTTATTTTGAGGGAGGGAGGGCTGTGCTGGTCACCAGCCTCACTTCTCCTCCAGAGCCATCTGAATCCAGTGACCAGATATTCATCAGGATGACTAGAGATGACGCAGGATGAGGCAATTGGGGTTAAGTGACTTGCCCAAGGTCACACAGCTAGTGGGTGTCAAGTGTCTGAGGTGAGATTTGAACTCAGGTCCTCCTGACTCCTGCACTGGTGCTCTATCCACTGCACCACCTAGCTGCCAATTTCCAAACCTAATCTTTATATAGAAGTCTCCACTTTCACTTCAAACTATCCTAGCCTCAACCTTCCTCTTTATCTTCCTTCTGCCTTTTTTACCTACTCTAGTCATGTCTTTAGGTCCCCCTGCCAGTACCACTCCTTGCTAAGGACATTGGTAGCAGCAAACTGTCAGGCTCCATGATCATGAATTTCTAAACCTACCTACCCTACCATATGTAGTCGTTCATAGAGCCTCCACAGGTAGCAGCTTATACTAAAGGAATCGGTTAAAAAAAAAAAATACTAATGCAATGCAATGGAATTGTTTATTACAGGGACCTAAGCTATTTTTCCTCAATTTCATTTCTTTTCTCCCCACACAGAGGAACTGAGCAAACCCGAAGTTACAGCAAACTTTATAGAGTTTGAGAATGGTACCTGTAAAGTTGTTATGCTGTGCTCTGTGGAAAATGAAGGAAAAAATGTGTCTTACAAATGGATATCCCTGAAAGATAGAGAAGAAGTCACTGACCATGAGGGGCCCAACATCACAGTCTCCTGGAGACCTGGGGAAAGTGAACAAAACTATATGTGCAGAGTCACAAATCCTGTTAGCAGTCAGAGGTCCGAGCCAATCTCTTCTTCAGGGCTCTGTACAGGTAACCCTTCCTGTCTCTCCAGAAATCTCAGGAGTAGCCCTGAACAGCTCCAGGAAACAGACTGACCTCCTTGACCTCCTTCCCAATTCTGTCTTTCAAAAAAGTACCTTTCATAGCATCATAAAATTTAGCAACAAAAACGATCTTAGAGATCACCCAGTTCAACCTCTCTCTCTCTCTCTCTCTCTCTCTCTCTCTCTCTGTCTCTCTGTCTCTGTCTCTCTCTGTCTCTCTCTGTCTCTCTCTCTCTCTCTCTCTCTCTTCCTCTCTTCACACACACACACACACACACACACACACACACACACACACACACACACACACACACACTTCTCCTCACTCTATACCTAACATTCCTTCTACCCTCCCATACCGGACACAGAACCCAACAGAACTCTTAAGACCAAGAACATCCCAGGGTTCTGAGCTTCTGCCTCTGGAACTTTCAAACCCCACCTCCAATATCCCTTCCTTCACCTCCACAACTCCATATCTTTTCAGCACACAGAACTCAAAGACAAGGATCTCAGGAGAGCCAACTCTTCTCCCAGCTCCACCCAGGGACCGCCACATTATCTTTCCTGAGAAGTCCCATACAAAGTCATCCCATTGTATCCCACCCAGATCATCAGCATGACCAGATTAAGAGGGAGGAAATTCCAGAGGCAGGGATTCTGGCTCAGTGTACCCAGCAGCACTCATGTTATCTTTTCCTTTCCAAACCCTCAAGGAACATCATCTAGGAATTATGTTAAGCTGGTCATAGGAATTGTTATTGCGGTTGCGCTGTGTGTAGCCATCATGATTGGGAGTATTTTTTGGAAGAAAAAAAGACAAGGTGAGATTTCCTTGAAAGAGAAGTTTCTATAGCCTGTATTACTAATTTGTTTCCCTAATACTCCATGATTGCAGTGATATGTTGCTGACTATACATTCCTGCTCTCATTATCCCCAAATCTTTTTTGCTCTGGTGAAACCCATCACTCTGGTTTGGGGGCCAATATTGGGTCCCCTGTCACCCAGGCAATCACCTGAATGGTCACAGTAAATCTATAATTTGACTACTCTGTTCATATGGTTCCTGGAACACATAAAGACCTTGTGGAGTGATATCCTTTTGAAAATTGGAGCCCTGCCCCTGGAACCATCCTCCTTTCTTTCCCTTGGACAGACTCTTCATTACACATGGGACTTTATTGTCCAGCACAATCTGTCCATCTTTCCATATCTGCCTTCCTCCCCACCCTCTTCAGGAGATATTAGAATGGGAAGAGGAGGGATAATAACTTCTCTCTCAATTACTATCACCTTTTTCAAAAACTTTCACTGAGTTTATCTTTTCAGGTTTTCTCCAATACTCTCCCAACCACGTTCAGCAACAGGGTAAGTTTCCAGATTCTGAGTTACCTGGATTGACACTGTTAGGAGGAACTCCTGGGTTGCTGCACAGTAGAGAAAGGGAACGAAAGAGCCAGAAGGAGGCACTTTGTAGGGAAGAGGACATGAGATCATGCTATCAAGGGCCCTATTAGACAGTGTTACTGATGGCAAGGGACAGAGTTTTTCTATCAAGAAGACCTAGTTTTAAGTCCTTCTTTTAACACTTACTAGTTGTGTGACCACGAGCAAGTAATTTAACTTTGCATTGCCTTCAGACAACAAAGGGTATAAAATACAGTCTGCTTGCTGATCTGCACTGGTAGAGAGAGATTCCACACTGGGAGTTCCATTCAAGTCTGGTTCCCTCCCCTCCAAAATGGCATGGTCTCTCTTTAGTCACATACTCCCAAATGGGAGCAGATTTATCCTCTCTACTCTGCTGATGACAAAACTTAAGGCTTTAAGAACAGTTCCTTCCAACTCTGGCATTCTCTGACATTGTAATAGTTTTAATTTGTCATTAAAATGTTATTAGCTGGCCGATGATCACTGATGGCATAGTCAACCCATAAAAGGAATGCTGGGGATGCTTCATCCTCTTCTTCCCCCACCCCTCCAATGATCCAAAACAAAAAGAAGGTCTAGGATATCAGTATTCTGAGAATACATTATCCTTGCATTTCTGGAGAAGCATGGAATGTTTAAACTGTTATGTAGTGATTCTGTCCCTGCCTCAGAAGCAAACTGAGGGACATAGCTGTTTCAGGATCACAGCGTATCACAAAAAAACTCACAATGAATTTCAGAGACTCAAACAGAGAAAGAAAGCTGTCCAAAATTGGAATCAGCTGCCTCAAGAGGTGAGGAATTTGCTATCATTCAAAATCTTCTAGTATACTTGTTGGAGAAACTATAAAGGACTTATTTATTCAGGTACAAGTAGAACTAAATGATCTGTGGGGTAGTAGATAGGGACCTGGATGTGGAGACAGGGGGACATGGATACAAATCCTACCTCAAACACTAGTTCTTTGACTCTGGAAAAATCAGCCTCCCTGTGCCTTAGTTATCTCATCTGTAACATGTAAAAAAATCAGCAAAATGAGCAGCTGAAAATCTGCGATGTTGTGACCCCTAAAGTTTCTTCACATTCTGAGATTCAATGATTGCACCAGCTCTTGGAAATAGAAAGGGGAACTATGTAATTGTGTCGAAATTATTCTGGGTTATGCCAGGAGAAATCATCACATGAAAACCACAGGACTCTCTATTCCACTGTACTAAGGGCTAGTCATTCTCGGCTTGTCTATGCCTAGCCTTCACAACTAAAAAGAAATGAAAACTTAAAGAGAAAAAGTGTATCTGGATTTCTGTAAGCCTTTTGACAGTCTCTCACAAAATCCTTGAATATAAATGGAGAAATACAGACCGGATGATAGAATATTTATGTGGGTTTGTAGCTAATTGAATGATGATACCCTAACAGAACAACAGACAGAAATTAAATGAGAGACATGGACCAAGATTCTGTCCTTGGCTATGTTCTCTTCAAAATTCTTATCACTAATTTGGGTGAAATCATAAATGGCACATTTATCAAACTTTTGTTCTTACTGTTCAGTCGTTTCATCTTATCTGATACTTCTTGACTTCATTTGGGATTTTCTTGGCAAAGATTCTGGAGTGATTTGCCATTTCCTTCTCCAGCTCATTTTACAGATGAGGAAAATGAGGCAAATAAGGTTAAATGACTTGCCCAGGGTCATACAGCTAGTAAGTGTCTGAGGCTAGATTTGAACGCAGGAATATGAGTCTTCCTGGCTCCAGGTCTGGCACTTTACGTATTGTGCCACCTTGCTGCCCCTTATCAAACTTAGAGATGGCATAATACATGTACATAAAACCTAAAGATTTAGAAAGCACTTTCCTCACAATACATCTATGAGATAAGTAGTACAAGAATTGTTATCATCTGTTTCACTTATGTGGAAACTGAGGCAAAGAGAAGTTAAGTGACTTGCCCAATGTCTTGTCAGAGCCAGGACTTGAATCCAAATTTCTCTTGATTCTAGACCAAATGTTCTTTGGGCAGGAAGTCTTCAAGACTGTATAGAACATTTGGTTGGTGGGGTCAGGAATTCTCTATGCGCTGATCCTGTCCTTTGTGTCAACAGAGGCTACCACTGAGGGGACCACAGTGTATGCACAAGTCAATCATCCAAACAAGGTAAGTCCTTTCAGTCATTCAACTGATACCTCTTATTATTCAATCATTTCAATTGTATCCACCTCTCTGTGACCACTCACTCCATTTGGGGTTTATTTGGCAAAGATATGGGAATGGTTTACCATTTCCTTTTCCAGCTCATTTGACAGATGAGGAAACTGAGGCAAAACAGCTTTAAGTGACTTGTCCAGGCTCATATAGCTAGTAAGTATCTGAGGCCGGACTTGAACTCAGGTCCTCCTAACTCTAGGACTATTGTTCTATCCACTGAACCACCTCTCAGTCCCACTTCTTACCAAAACCATATTACCAATCTGGCCAACTCACAAAGGAAACAAAACATTATGCAAGGCGTCCTAGACTATGTGTATCAATCAAACTGCAAAGTCACGTGAGACCTTTGCAACCTACCTGACACCTCCTTGGACTTCCCATAGAGTTTCTAATTCATACCACATAGTTTTTTACACATCATATGCCTCCTTCGGGGATTTCCCTGCTACATAAGCACCAGTCTCTTCTCCCAACTGCAATAAGGGCAGAGATACCATCTTCTCCTTCAAGTCCATACTCTGCCACTTATTAGCTGTATGACTATGTGCAAGTCATTTAATATCTTTAGGTCTCCACTTCTTCCTACAAAATGAAAACCCTGTAGAAGTTGGCCTCTGAGGTCCCTCCAGGGCTTCTAGACTGATGATCCTAAGATTCTGTGCTCTCTGAGGTTCTTTCCAGCTTTGAGATTCCACAGATCTATGGTTCTTTTGTCTCCCAGAAGAGCTGGCACAGTGCTAAGTACACATAACACATACTTAATGACTTCCTCTATTCAAACTAATATTACTCTTGTTGTTGTTGAGTTGTGTCTAACTCTCTGTGACCACATAGGGCATTTTTTTGGCAAACATACTGGAGTGGTTTGTCATTTTCTGTTCCAGCTCATTTTACAAATGAGGAGACTGAGGCAATCAGGGTTAAGTGACTTGTCCAGGCTCACACAGTTGCTAAGTACCTGAGGCTAGATTTGAACTCAAGTCCTCCTGACTCCAGGACAGGCATTCCATCCACTGTGCTACATATTTGCCAAGCACATATTACACACATAGTATGTGACTTCTCTACTATCGGAAGTCTTCAAATATACACTATATGTTTATTTGTTGGGGATGCTGGAGGAGGGGCACGTTATTCAAAGACAGGTTGGATTTTTTTAAAACATCCCCAGCAAATGTTCATCCAGCCTGCTCTTGAAGAATTCGATAAAAGGGAATTTACTCCTTGAGGCAAGTTGGTCCTAGGCACTGAACTAGTATAAGAATCCAAAGACAAAAAAGAAAAAAGGAAAAAAGATTCCAAGGAGTTTACAATCTACTCCAAATCAAACTGAATGACTTTTGAGAGAAAACAAAAGAGCCAGGGTTTATGATCAGTTCAAAGATAGGGAACTAGCCTCCAGGTTTCATATAGGTAAGATAGGGGAGCTCAGAGCCAATATGAGGAAGAGAAGGAGAAAAAATACTCCTAACACTAACAGCCTACAGCTCCCACTGCAAGCAGATGACCTTGACCTTGAATCAGATATGCTCTACCCCCATTTATTAAGAACCTACAGGTGACCCTTAGTTCCTAAATATCTTTGTAACCCCAACATTTCCTGGAAGATGGAGAAACTGTCCAAGATTTTCCTCCTCTACCCCTGTCATTTTTCTTTCTGTGGTAACACTGTCTTAACTAGAAATGCTGGATCTCCAACTCCCTTTTTTTAACTGTGAAATAAACAGCCTGCCCCTGCTTGTGAAAAGAAAGGAAGGAAATCATCAATATAGATTACTTCACACTTTCCCCTTTCCCCAAGAAAACAGAAATGCCTGAGGATCATAGAATCATAGGCTTAGTGCTGAAAGGGACCTTAGAGACCATCTAATCCTACCTCCTCAAACAGTAAGTGCCAACTTACTCAAACAGTAACTGCCAAAAAGTTTAGATGGTTTAGTTTGGTAGAGATTCAATGGAAATAGAGTATTCTGGGACCTCAGGACTTTGATTATTTTCTTGTTACCAGTAACATTTATACATATATATACGCATGTATGTATGTATATATGTACATACATATGTGTATATGTATATACATACATACACATGTGTGTTATATATGTTTGTGCGTGTGTATGTATATTATATATAATATATATATGTATATAAAATCTTAACCAGAAGTTGGAACTAAGTAGTTACAGCCCCTCTACTGAGACTTGCAGATAGTTAGTTATCTTTAGGGTATGATCACCTTCCAGGTATGAAATTCCTTCCAGGACCTATCAGGGGCCAGGTATCTAGAATTCCAGGGATTTTTCTGGAAAGTAAAAAACAGATATTACCTCCAGCTAAAAAGGTACCCATGGTACCTGAGGTACCCGTGAAATGCTTGTAGTAAACATTTAATAAATGTCTGATGAATGGATGAATGGATACAATATCCCTAAGTAAAATCAGTTCCTAGAATCATTTAAAAATAGATTTGTAATTATATATTTTACATTGCCTAGCTTGTCCTCTGCATACTTTTCTCCCCTCTAAGAGATATCCCCTATAACAAAGAATTTATTTTAAGTAAAAATAAAAGAAAAAATCTTCAGCAAGACCACTCAATATATCAAAAAAATTTTGACATATACAATATTCCACACCAATAGGCAGCCCACACACACACACACACACACACACACACACACACACACACACACGCACACACACCCTTCTTGTAGATGTTGTTGGTCAGTGAAGGATGGGGGACATGGTGGGGAGGGGGGAATGTCTTCTCAAGTCTCTTCCTTTGGAGCCCAGTTTGTTCTTTATAATTTGGCAAAATTCATTTCAGACTGTTTTGTAGTACAACAAGCATTTACTAAGTAACTCCCACCCACCAGGGTAGCTAGGTGTCACATGGATAGAGGACTGGGCTTGGAATCCAGAAGCATGAGTTCAAATCTGGCTTGCCATACTAGCTATGTGACTCTGGGCAAGTCACTTAACCATATTTGCCTCAGTTTACTTATCTGTACAATGAACTGGAGAAGGAAATGGCAAACCACTCCAGCATCTTTGCCAAGAAAACCCCAAATGGGGTCACAAAGAGTCAGACACAACTGAACAACAACAACATATGCCAGGGATTGTGCTAATGGCTAAGGATAAAAAGAAAGGCAAAAACACCCATCAGGGAGCTCATATCCAACGGAAGGAACCACATATAAATGAACAGGCTCATACACAGCACATACGGAGCAGTTGAAAGGTATCCCTGGAGGGGAGAATATGGAGATGTAGAAAGTGCATGTCCTTGCATATAGACCCCTTAAGCATTATATTACCTAGCAGTAATATTTCTTCCCAGTTAAGGAACTTAAATAATGCTCATCAAAAAGTTCTTATTTCTTCAAGGCATAAATTCCTTCACCTAACCTTCTATAATTTATGTAATTTAGTATATAAGTCTTAAAGAGATGCCCAAGGCCCAGAAAGGTGAAACTTTCCCAAGATCACCAACCAGGGGGAGGCAGGATTTAAGCTCAGTTGTATCTAACACCATGGCCACCATAACTGCCTGTCTAAAATGATATTCATTTTAAACATATTTCACCTGGATAGAAATGTTGAAGAATCTAAGGAAAAGGAAGGAACACCTAGTACTTAGGAAGGGAAAGCCCAAGGATAGATATGTTTACAAGGGTCCATTCAGCTTCTTGTCCTTCCTCATGGGCTGATTTCAGGTAGTACAACTTCATTCATTCATTCATTCATTCATTCACTCATCCACAATATACCACAGTATGCATTAAAGGCCTACAAAAAGTAGAGAAGGTAAAATCCAATCCAATTCAACAATATTAAAGACCTACTATGTACAAGGTACCAGCATAACAGAGACAAAATGGAAAAATTGCCCTTGTCTTCAAGGAGCTTACATGTTTCAGAGAGGATATATGTATATATCCCTTGTTTATTTGGTATATATATACAAGTAAACAAAGGATTATTATATGCACAACTTCATTTGAGGAGGTGGATGAAAAGTCTTACAAGTAGGATCCTGGATCATAGGGGATAAGAAACTAATGGAATTTCCCAGCGCAAACTCCTTGTTCTCTGCTGCTAATCCTTTTACTGACCCACCATGGCCTGTTTTTTGAAGGCATTTCATTTCTTTCCCCATTCCTGATCCTCCAAGGGTTTACAATATTTAAAATTCGAGAAATTTTGGACCCCATTAGGTCACACAGACTAGAGTCTGGAACATGATACCTCCCACTGACTCAAACTGTTCCCCACTTTCCTCATACCACCCACCCTGGAATCTTGAATCTATATGTAAATGCCACTGTCAGTTTATTCCTTATGATCTAAACATGTGTATTTTTTTCTTACAGGAAGAGATCAAAAGTCCAAATATTCCAGATCAAAAAGATACCCTCACAATTTACTCAACCATCCAATCACCTAAAGAGGTATTCACTCTATTGTCTCATTCTTTGAATTCTGTTATTCTTGTATAATTTGGAGGAGGGTCAGGTAAAGAAACTTTACAAGTCATGACAGGGAGATAACTGGTTGAAAACATTCCTCTGTCAGCCAAATGGAGAAAAAGTAGAAGAGACTCAATCCACGTGGCAGCTGACCTAGAAGATAGAGCAGGGGCTTATAATCTGTGATAGTCCTTAAGGGAGAAGAGCTTCTCATTTTATGTTTTGAAAAACCAAGGAATGGTAACAGAGGATGAATGGAGATGACTGCTCATTTTGCGCTGAAATGGAAGCTATTTTTAAAATGAAGCCACTCATGTCAAGAGAGGGAAGATAACAGAGCTTCTCTACATTTACATCCATAGTTTCTTGCAGCCATTCCTCCTTGATTTTTGAAAACAAAGATCTTTGAGGGAAAGATCTGGGTACAAATGGAAAGCATGTCAAATGGAAGTTGTCTTCTTCTAATTTCATTGGTCGATGCCTGACCTAGGGTCTCTTACATGAACTATATAACCATGAGCAAATTACTGAATCTCTCTCTGAGCCTTAATTTCCTCATATTAAAACTAGGTACAATAATAACTGCTTCACAAGACAAAGATCAAGCTCTATATAAAGGTCATTTGTTCCTGTAGAGTTATTTACTATTCATCATTGCCAATTATTATTGTTACTATTATCTTGTGTTGCATTCCCAGAAGGCCTTTCTCTATCATATTCCTGTAAAGCTTTCGGCTTCTTGGTAGCCTATGCATTTCAGTAGAGGACACTCAGAACACTAATACAATAATAATGGAATGTCAGGCCCATGGGAGGTGTTAAAAGAGATGCTTGACACTGGTCGTCTAATTATATTCAGTCCCATCCTTTCTTACAATTGTAATTTACATTTGTATAGCACTTCATAGTTTTAAAATTCCTACCACAATGCTTCATCGCAGCCAGAGGTGGTCCTTGGTTCTTCATGGCTATGTCACTGGAGCAAGTTCTACCCAAAGAATTATAGAGCGCTCAGAAAATTCACACTTCTATACCACTTCTTCAAGAGAGGAGGTTGGAAGGAGCCAGATATGGCAAACACAATACATTACAAAAGAAATGAAATCAACCACATCTTGAAAGACAAGAAATGACTGGTTACCAATGTGGACGTTATTTCTGGATCAACTATCTGCCTGTTGTCAGACCATCAACTTGTTAATACAAGTGTCAGAATCACCACTAAATTAGAAGAAAACATAGACACGTGAGAAGGTCATATGAAGAACAATTGGAACAGGTTCAAGCTATTGTGTCACAAAATGGGAAATGGATAAAGAAACAAATGTAAACAAATATTATCACCATTTCCTTCATATTTGCAAAACTAGAAGAGATCTTAGAGGCCACAGATACTTCCAACCCTTCATTCTACAAATGTAAAAACTGAGATGCAGAAAGATTAAGTGATTTGTCCAAGAGCTCTCAGGTGATAAGTGACAGGCAGGATTTCAACCCAAGTCTTCCAATTCCAAAACAAGTGTTTTTTCCACTGCGTTTTCCTGCCTCTTGAAGCCTTATTGAACCAGCTGTGTACCAGATGTGACTTCTTCCACTTACTAAAAAGAAAAAAATAAGCTTAAGTGTTATGGTTTTCTTTAAAAACAGAGTTCTCCTGGAATATATGCTGCCTTGTGCCCTTCAATAATTAAGTCATTCTACTACTAACACATGCATACACACACACAAACATACACACACACAGAGGCATATATGTATGTAGTGAATTCTTTATGGCCTCTATGACCCTATGACCTCCTCTATGGTTCTAAGGGTACCCTTGAAAGGTTGGGAGATCTTTTTCCAATACCATTGGCATGAGTCCACATGCCTGTTGTGTTCCCCCACACACAGTTCAGTAACTAGTGCTCCAGTTCCACTTAACCAAATAACACTAATTAGCTTTTATAAAGAACCTTTTTCTTCAAGATAGAGGCAAGAAGAGAAGTACAAAAATTCTTCCCAAACACCACTGTAGAAACACCCCCCCATACCACCCTAGTCTCTGGGGAGAGTAGGCTCAGACAGTGCCATTTTGCATCATTTTGGTCCTACCAAGTTCACATTACCATCACTGCTGGCCTACCATAGAAAGGATTCTCATTGGACAAGATGGTGTCTGAGATCTCTTCCAACGCTGAGAATCTATGATTCTATCACAGTGAAAACCAGATGATTTGGAATCAGAGTATACTCTTATATGAACTCATTTGCAGAAAAACTATGAAAAGAATGATGGAACCTTTAAACAGCATCATTTCATAAAGTAGCAAAGAGTAGTGAAAGAAAAATCAAATCCATAGAAATTTTGGCGTTGGATCCCTTTGGTCAGATCGTTCCAAAACAACTTAAAGATAAAACAAAAATTTGAAAAATGGAATGTATCTGTCAGGATTTCTATAACAAACTATTTTCATCATCAGTAATGACATATGAATAATATTAGGCCCACAGAAAACCACATAGTCTCCTTAATGAGATCCATGAGTTGGATCAAAGAGTTTAATCTTATAATCCATACAGCTAAAAGCAAATGAATGAAAGATGCCTATTGTCCTGGCTACACTATGCAATTTAATTGACCTATTTAGTTAGTCTACAATCGCATATACACGTATATACACTCGTAGACTAACTAAACAGCTCAATTAAACTATATATTAAACTGCATGTTCAATTCTGGCTATTGTTTTTATGTCTGCACATGTACACACACACACAGAGACACAGAAAGACACACACACACAAAGCAATACCCAGAATTGGGGGAAGAAAGCAAGAGGAACTGAATTTGGGAAACTGTGCAAAGCTTTCAATTTTGTTTCCAGGTAAGAAAACCTATCTTTGTAAGATCAGTATTCTTAAGGTAGTGTCAGATGACTGTTAATCAAGTATAAGGGAGTTGTCTTTGAAACCCCTGGACCCAATCATAAAAAAGGGGCCAACCACAAGTTTTAAATTAACTGCAAAATTTAACCAGGTACCAAAAAATCCCTTTATGAGATATGAATTGGTCTCTTAATGAATCAAAAAGGAAGCAATACAAAAGGATGAAAAAAAAGAAGTCTTCTGAAGACCAAAGGAGCATCCATAAACTGGGGGATAGCTGAACAAGGCATGGCATATAAATGTAATAAAGTATTATCCAGCAGTAAGAAATGATGAAAGCGGTGGTTCAGGAAAAGCCTTAGAAGACTTGTATGAGATGACAAAGAGCGAAGTAAGCAGAACCAGGAAAACAATTTATGCAGTAACAATATTGTAAAGAAAAACCATTTTCAAAGACTTATGAATTCTGATAAATGCAATGACTAACCATGATTTAAAAAGACTGAATATCAAAAAGGCTATCCACTTCTTGAGAGAGAGCTGATGTCTCCACAGTGTAGAATCAGACATTGTTGTGGCAAAGTGTGCATTTGTTTTGTGTGACTATATGCTTCTTTATCACAAGAATTATACTTTTCTCTTTACGTTGGTGGGTGGCAGAGACTTAGGGGAGAGGAGAGCTAGTCATAGTGTCGATATACAAAAAAAGAAAAGTGTCATTGAAACATTTTTAAAAACACGGAGGGTAAAAGAAGTTCAGAGGAAAACAAAGACAAGTAGGACATCTTTAAAGACCATTTATTATACATATTTATTGAATTTATTATTGAATTTATTATAAATTGAATTTATTATAAATATTTTTAATCAAATCAGATGTAATGAAGATTCAGTTTTCACACACAATCCTCTTTTCTGTTCTATTTAGTATATAGAAATGTATGCTCTCTTAGTGTATGTCTGCATATTTTTTTGCGTGATGTTTTCAGTTATGTTGTCAAATGCTTCCAATGAGAATGAATATGGCATCAAGGTCAGTTACCGCACTGATGGTAAATTCTTCAACTTGAAAAGGCTACAAGCCAAGACCAAAGTGGAGGGAGTGTGGGTGCATGATTTTCTGTTTGCCAATGATTGTGCACTCAGTGCAGCCTCTGACGCTGAGATGCAACAAAGAATGGATCAGCTCTCTGCTGCCTGTGCTAATTTTGGCCTAGCAATTAACACCAAGAAAATTCAGGTGCCCCATCAGCCACTACCACACCATCCACACATGGAACCATTGGTTACAGCAAAATGGAGAAGTTTTGAATGCTGTTGATAAGTTCTCTTACCTTGGTAGCGTACTTTCCAGAGACATGTACGTTGATAATGAGATTGACACACACATTGCCAGAGCTAGTTCAGTGTTTAGGAGGCTAAAAGTAAGTATGGGAGAAAACAGATATTAAATTGGCTACCAAACTGAAGGTCTACAGAGTCATTCTGCTGACCTCATAGTTGTATGCCTGCGAAAACTGAACAGTATATCAGTACCATATCAAGAAATTGAATCGCTTCCATTTAAATTGTCTTAGGAAGATTCTGAAGATCACCTGGTAGGACAAGGTACCAGACACGGAGGTCCTTACTCAAACTAAACTGCCAAACAGTCAAACCCTGCTTCAGAGAGTACAATTCTGATGGGCTAGCCTCGTTGTTCAAATGCAAAATGTACACTTGTCAAAAAGACTGTTTTATGGAGAATTCACACGGGACAGATGTTCACATGGAAGTGATACAAGGACACTCTCAAGATCTCTCTTAAGAACTTTAGAACTGATTGTGTGACATGGGAGACACTGGCACAGGACTGCTCAGCATGGCATGCCCACCACGTCAGAGAAGGTGCCGTGTGCTCTATGAACAAAGAACAATTGAAACAACTCAAAGGAAACCCAGGATACACAAATTTAGAGTATCCACCCCAAATGTTCACAGACTCTTTGTACCTGACCTGGGGCAGAGCATTCTGAGCTCATATTAGTCTGATCAACCACAGTCACGCACACTGAAACTTGACTCTAGCATAGTGATGTCATTTTGGGCCTCTTCAAGAATGGACAGCAACCAACCAATCTGCATGTGCATCAATTAAATTCAGAATAAACAATTTAAAATAAAATTAAAGGTTATGCTTAAGGAAGACTTTTAAAAGTCAGTTTTCTAAGTCCAGAAGAATTGCTGATGAGGAACCTAGCTCCTAATAGGTGAAGTAGACTAATGGGCCTATGTAAGAAGCCATGTGGGGTTGGGAGAACAGAAGTACAGTCAGAGGTAACCAGCACAGGAAAGGAACCTGGACTCTGAGAGGAAGGCTGACTAAGCACAAGGATTATGAGTTACAAGTGTGTGGATGAGCTTCCTCCTCATCTTCAATGACAGACCCCAAAGCGGTAATCTTATTATCTTTGTTCTCCCCCAGAGTTCTTTTATGGAAGCCTGAAGTCTTTTTTCTGGGGTAGGAAAGTTTGTTTACTTTTGTTGGTTTTAAATGTTTATTTTGTCTTCTATAAACATTATAGTTATCTACCTCTTGTACCTGGTAAGTATATCCAATGGAGGCATACCTATTGGAAATACAGTTACAGGAGTAGGGAACTGAGCACAGAAACAACCTCACAGAAGATGAAGAGATGTTCTACAAGAAATAGTTTTTTAGCTGGGGGCATAAACAAGACAGACAGGCAAGCAGGCAGAGAGAGAAAGAGAGAGAGAGAACAGAGGGAGAGAGGAGGGAAGGAAAGAGAGAGAGAGCATTCATTCAGCATTTACTATGTACTAGGCACTGTACTAAGTACTGGGGTTACAATAACAAGAAAACAAGATGGAACCTACTCTAAAGGAATTTATGTTCTAATAGGAGAAGACATAATATAAAGAGACTCTGGAAAACTAAAGGTATAGGGAATAGGAGAGGGGAGGGGAGAAGAGAAGAGTACTCATACAGAGGCAGGGCAACTGGTGGGGAGGTGGAGCAGGACAGTGAACCAGGAATAAAGTGAGCAGGGGGGCTGGGAAATCTTCAAGATGTGGTGTTCTAGGTATATAGAGAATGCAGAGAATTATATATCCCTTGATATTACTTTCCAAAGTTGAGAAGGAATATTTATACAGGGAAATAAATCTGGTCAGTGAGTCTAGAGAAATATGATCAGGGGCAAGTGAGAGTGGCTAAATAACCTTGCTCATTCATCCACAAGGAACATCACAATCTCCAAAGAACCAAAATGGCAGGGGACAGAAGTCAATAGAAAATCTATAATGCATATAAATAATAATAACTAGCAGATAGTTTATTGTTGTTCTGTTATTTCAGTCATATCTGACTCTTTGTGGCCCCATTTAGGATTTTCTTAGCAAACAGACTGGAGTGGTTTGCCATTTCCTTCTCAAGCTCATTTTATAGACAAGGAAACTGAAGTAAACAGGGTTAAGTGACTCATCCAGGATCACACAGCTCTTAAATGTCTGATGCCTGCTTTGAACTCAGGTCTTCCTGATTCCAGGCCCAGTACTCTACCAACTGCATCACTTAGCTGCCCCTAATCAGTAATAGCTAACATTTATATAGAATTTAAAGGTTTGCAAATCACTTTACTAATATTATTTCAATTTATCTTCACAACAACTGAGAAGTAGTTGCTGTTATTATCCCCATTTTATATATGGGGAAACTGAGACTGAAGGAACCTAAGTAGCTTGCCCAGAGTCACACAGCTAGTATATGAGGTTGGATTGGAACTCCAATCTTTCTAATTCCTAGTCCATTGTCCTATCCACTAAGTCATCTAACAACTGCAGGATAGTCTCGACAATGATGAACTCAAGAAGGTGTGTCACAGTTATCACCAAGGAAACATATGAACAGAAAATGAAGTCTACTGGTCATAAAGCAAGAGCAGGAACTATCATAAAGATAACCTAAGTACTGCACTAATAGCCGTGGAAAGTTGCAGGACCTAGGAAAAGACCTCCAGCACATTGAGCTATACAGAAGATTTATGGGAGGATATGAAACAGAAGGTGATATGGATGATATGTATTTTTCCTCTTTGAAGGAAGGACCCACAATGATAAGATCATGGAGACGTTGAAGTATTATCTATTTTTTATTTATTTTTATTTCCAATTCATGGAACAAAACAAGTATTTCCACATGGAATTGCAAACCTCCATTGTACAATTTGCTATTCCCTTCAAATATACAACAAAATTATTGTGTAAATTTCTTTTTTTCCTTTTGTTCTTCCCTCCATGTCCTCTGCCTTAGAGATGGCTACCATTAGATGCAAATAAGCATGCATAAGTGTGTATGTATACATATATAGGTATATATATGTAAATACACACATGCACACATATATATGCAAAATTATACATATGTATACATATACTATATATATATGCTTCTGATCATTTTTTTCTCTGGATACAGATAGTATCTTTCTATATGTGTCTTTTATTTTTGATTTGTGTATTTATAATAGTCAATGACAATCACTCAAAGTCATTCTTAAAACAATGTTGCTGTTACTGTATACAATGTTCTCTTCATTCTGCTCACTTCACTCTTCGTCGTTTCCTGCAAGTCTTTCCATGACTTTCTAAGATCATTGAGCTCATTTCTTATAGCACAGTAGTATTCCATCAGAACCATACACCACAACTTGTTCAGTCATTCGCCAGTTGTTGGGGATCTCTGCATTTTCCAATTCTTTGCCACCCCAAAGAGAGCCACTGTAAACATCAAATTCACATTCAAAGTTATAATTACTATTTGTGAATTTCCCTCCATTTTATTTTTACTCTCTCCCTGTTACTTAT
This sequence comes from Notamacropus eugenii, assembly GCF_028372415.1. Lineage (NCBI taxonomy): Eukaryota > Metazoa > Chordata > Mammalia > Diprotodontia > Macropodidae > Notamacropus > Notamacropus eugenii. The sequence continues at coordinate 385,525,850 of NC_092873.1, read as the reverse complement.
CCTCTCCCCCCACCCTCCAACTCCCTACTTTACCCATCCCTCTAAGAGTCTTCCCTTCCCCTTTTCCTGCCCCCCAACTCAATCCACACAGCTCTACCAAAGTCCCCCCATCCTCTTCCTCCACTCTCCAAATCCCAATCCACACAAACCTCTAGAAGTTCCTCCCCCAGTTTTCTCACCTCTGTGTATGTTCAGAAGACTTCTACATACTTCCGGATGTACACATTGTTTCCTCTTCAACCCAGATGAGAGTAAGGTTTCAACATTACCAGGAAGGTTTCAACACTCCACCCCTACCTTTTTTCTCTGTATTAGTTCTTCCTTTCATGTTCCATTTTAATAATATAATTGCTCCCTTTTACTTTCTCTTATGTAATTTTGTTTTTTTAGAAACACCCTATCATACAGAACTCAGCCCCAACCTTTCTTTCAAACTATCTTAGCAATAATGACAGTTTTAGGGACACTGATAACATTTTCATATATGTAATAAATAAACAGTTGGACCTTAATGAGTGTCATATATTAGTCTTTAATGTTTTCTTTATATTTCTTCTGGATATTTTATATCAAATTGTCTATTGAGTTCTGTTCTCTTTGTTACAAATACCTGAAAAGTCTTTCAGTTTGCCACATGCCCATTTTTTTTCTCATTCAGGATTATACTCAACTTTGCTGGTTAAGTTGTTCTTGGAATGCAAACTCAGCCCTTTTGCTCTTTGAAATATAATGTTTCAAGACCTACAGTCTTACCTACAGTAAAAGCTTCTAGGGCTTGTGAAATCCTGACTCTATTTCTGCAGTATTAAAATTGTTTTTATTTTCTTGTTGCTTGCAATATTTCCTCCTTAACCTGGGGTTTTTAAAACTTGGCTATGACATTCCTGTAAGTTTTCTTTCTGGGATCTCTTTCAGGTGGTGGATGGTAGATTTTATCTATTTCTGCTTTACCTTCTTGTTCTAGAACTTTAGGTCAATTTTCCTTAAAAATTGCTTGTATTATTGAATCCTGATTCGTTTATTTTTATCATAACTTTCAGGTAGCCTGCTAATTCTTACATTGTCTCTCCCCCATCTATTCTCCAGATCAGTTGTTTTTCTGATGAGATGCTTCAGAATCTATTTTTTCTAGTTTTATTATTTCTTAGTGTCTTATAATGTCATTTGATTCCTCTTGCCCAATTCTAGTTTTCAAGAAGATATTTTCTTCCTTAAGATTTTGAACATCTTTTTCCAATTGGTTAACTTTCTTTTCATAATTTTCTTGGATTGCTTTTATTTTTTTCCTAATTTCTCCTGGATCTCTCTTTTGAATTCCTTTTTAAATTCTTCCAAGAACTCTTTTTGACCTTCTGACTATTTGATGTTACTCTGTGGGATAAGAGTTGCATTTTTTAACCTCATTATCTTCCTCTGAATGTGAACCTAGATCTTCTATTACACCAAAGTAGCAATCTATGGTTGGGTTCTTTTTTCCTTTGCCTACTCATTTTATTTTTTTTTATTTTATATAGCTCATTATTATAATCAAGTTTTAATCCTGAGTTGTGGGTCTTGTTGTCGTAGGCCTCAGGTCCTCCTTACTATTATTTTCTGAATTCTTTCCCCAGTGCTCAATTGCACTCACTGGATACGTGCTCACTCCCCCCTGCCCACAGCCACAGCTGGGGATCACTTCTGATCAGCACTGCTAGTGTTGGCTTCCGGAAACAACAGGGAGTCCTTCAGTCCTCCTCCACTTTGCTGTCTGCTGTTCCTTAAACGAAAGTTTGTGAGGTGAAATTTCCTGAGGCTTTGAAATAATTTCTTTAAGGCCTTGAGTGAGGTGAATGTTGAGGTGAAATTTCTTGAGACCTAGTCTGCTTCCTGACAGAGTTGCCCTAAGACCCGCTGTTTGTGGATTCAGCTTGGGCCTGTAGGGGTCTATACTTCACTCAGGCCAAACCTCAGCCCCTGGAGGTACAGTCCTTTCTGAGGTCCTCTCAAGTTGTCTTAGGAGGACAACTGCTTTACCCCTCTATTTTTGCTGCTCTAAATTCATATCATGGAGATTTTCTGTTGGTGGAGGAAGTCTGGAGGGCCTGGAAATTTCTAACCCACTTCACCATCTTCCCAGAATGACATTATCAAAGTATTATCTATTAATGACTATAAAATATTCCAAATCCGTTACCCTGTCTGACCTTCATGACACTCCTATGAAGCCAGTAGTACAAAAATTATGTCCATTTTATGGATGAGAAGACTGACAGGGCAAATGATCTGCCTACAGTCAAACACATAATTAGTGACTGGGTCAAGATTAGACTCCAAGTCTTCTGACTCAAAATTTGGTGTTTTTCCATTATACTACCTGCCTTGTCTGTAAAGCTTATTGTGAAGTATAGCATTTGCCTGTAGATTTCCACCTTCTAAGTTAAATGCAATGTAGACCAAATAGACTACATAGGACCCGTGTTTATATTATCTTGTAGGAAGGGCTTCTGACTGCAGCTAGAGAATATTAGGAAATTTATTCTATGTCAGCTTAGGGAAACTGTCCACAGGGTCATCACAGGGATCAGTGTTGAGAAAGGAGCTTAAGAAACTATTTGAAACTGCAATTTCACCAATCATATTTTGGAGAAAGATGGAAAGTTTTGTAAAAATTCCCCAGTTAAAAGCAAAACAAAAAGAAACTTCTTCTTCCCCACCCTCAGTGTTATCTGGAGAATTTGGTGGGGAGAATAGCCAACTTCCATTTATTGACAGTCTGAGACATTGAAGGAAAGTGTGTGCGTCTTTGTGCTGAGGTCTTAAGAAGCCCACAGTTCCCCAGACTCAGATTCATTTTCTTGGAATTTATTCATAGAAGCACTGAAAAAGTAAGTTGGTCTGTAAACAAAATGGTCTTCAACAATTGAAATGAATGTTCAGCAATGAAGAGATTCATTAACTTCACCAGAACACACTTGGAGATGTTGATAAAATAACTAAAATCAACAGAGGGCCCTGAGTTTCCAGTCTACTGTCCATCCGATTTCTGTCTGACCTCTCTTGTTTTGGCCCCATGACCAACTAATCTCATTTTCCAATCATACATTTCCTAGTTGATATCTTTTATTTCTTTACCTCTATATTCCACTTGTCTATGACATCTATATGTCTCTTGCTCTGAGGGGCCAAGTGGGGTCAGAATTACATTGCTCCTGCTCTCTGTTAATATTCCATGTGTCTTCCTCTTCTTTCCAGAAGAAAGAAGCCACACTTCCTGAACCATCTACTTACAGCCAATTCATTTAAGGAACCAGACAAGAGTGTCACTTCATTTCTCCAGACCCGTTTCCTCATCTATAAAGCAAAAGGGTGGATTGGATGATCTGAGGTTTCTTCCAGCACTTAATCCTATTTTCCTATAATATCTGCCTCCCTCTGCCTTTCCACACCAGCAACGAAGGGATGGCAGACTTTCACATGGGAAAGGTTACCCTCTCCATATGACAGACATGGAGCCGAGCAACTCTTCTTGCCAGGTAAAAAGCAAACTCTGGACATTGGATATTATCCTCACTGATTCTTCAGAAATAAACCATGATGTCTAGGTTCTACTGCCAAAGGAATGTCTTCTCACCCAGAAACTAAGTCAAGTAGCCTCTATCTCCTCACGGCCAAGCCAAGATACATTTTAGAAACGTGACTTGTAGAAACTTTTTCTTTGTTAAATTAACTGATGGGGGCAAGAGATATAGGATTCAGAAGAACTAAAAGCTGCTCCACCATTAAGAAGTCCATGGAAACAGGGAACCCAGAAATCATCATTCTTTCATGGAGATTTCAGGCTACTGGGGAATTTCAGCATCCCACTACCCCATGCTCACCATGCACTCTCACTTAGATGCCTTGCCATCTCTCACTTCTACCCATCCTGTAGGAAGACTGTTCTCCTCCCTGAGCAGTGCCAGTTCTGGGTCATCAATGGACTACCTTCCTTCTTCTCATTCTTTGAAAGCCACTATCCTCTTCCAATTGCTTCTGTTGGCTAGAACCCATTCCCATCTTGCTTAGTGACTACAGAACCTGACATGCATTCTTCTTCCTTTTGTACCAAGGCATCCCCTTCAGTGACTTTGGTATCCCATCAGTGAGCCTTTGCATACTCTGGCCTCATGTTCCCTTGGCCTTCACTATTGTAAAAATCCTCCTCCTCTTCACATCAGTCATGCTTTTCTCCCCACCCTTGTGTTGTTAAACATCATCAAGGTAGCACTGGAAAGGTAAATGGACCTAGAAGTGGGAAAAGACTTGAATTCAGCATCTACCTCTGACACTTAATACCTCTGCAATCATAGGCAAGTCTCTTCACACCTCTGTTTCCTTGTCTGTAAAATGGAGGATAAAAATAAATGTGGTCCCGAGTTCGCAGGGTTGTGGGAGAATAAAATGAGGCAGTTTATGTATAATGTAATAATCACTGGGAAGCCTTGATCTGCTAGACTGAGCCAACTCCCATGGATCTGGTACATATGCTCTCACCCCTGACTAAAGGACATGCATGACCCGAGGGGTTCATGGTTAGTTGTGTCCCTTTGACCATGGGCTGTTCCTAGAGGATTGTCTTTCCAGCCAAAAAGAGTCACCCTTTCTGTGGACTATAAGGAATGAGGAAAGACTGCTTTTGGTAAAATTGTTGTGAGGCTCAAATATGATAATATTTGTAAAAAGCACTTAGCACAGTGTATAGCACATAAGTGTGCCCTAGAAATGTTTGTTCCCTTTCTCTTCTTCTCTGGCCTCTTTTGAGGTAACCTCTTTGTCAGAGCATAGCCAACACTAGCTCTGCCTTGGACTTCCAGCAAGGGGAGGGGATTTCTTTTCCTCTCCCCACCTCCAACCGAACAACAACAACTGGATGTATAAAGCAGCAAGCACCTACACACATGCTCAGCTCCATGGGAACACCTCGATGGACGTTCATCAGATCAAGGAATTCTCCTGATTGCCCCTGCTACAAAAGGAACACATTTTACAAACTATAAAGTGCTATATAAATCAGATATTTATCTCAAACTTAGGGTTCCTCCTTTCTATCTCTATCCACTGAAACAGCTTTATACCCTAATCAGAACTTCTTGATTCACACAAGCTGTTAGAACCATTCTGGCTACAATTGTCACCTCTGCCTGCCCAACTTCATTCATTCATTCAACAAGTATTTATTAAGCACATACTATGTGCCAGGCTGTTAGATGTGGGAAATACAAAGACAAAAATAACATCTCTTTTTACATTTTCTCAGAATTGGACTCTATAGTCAATAGCCTTAATAAATTCCTTACTATCACCACGAACTACCTCTCCCCCTTAAGCTTTTGTCATGTTTTTTGTACCAACCCCTGATCCTAGACCACCTTCCATCCTCTGCTTTCTTAATTCTGTAAGAAGTACAGGTCATGTAAAGCATAGAGTAAACTGATCAAAGTCAATCAGTCAAACAACAAACATTCAGTCAACAGCCTATGAGAGATTCTGAGAAGACACAGACTCTATGCACAAAATACTCTTAGCCTACTGGAGGAAGATAGAGTATACCATAAAAAGTTAAATAATTTTTGGGTAGTAGAGATAATCAGTCCTTTGGGACTTTGCAGAAAAGGAAGGTCAATATAGGTTGAAAAGGTCAGGGGAAACCACAGAGGAAGTAGAACTTTCAATTGGACCTTGAAATGGGGGTGGACTTGGGATAAACCAAAAGGAGGTGACAGGCATTGAAAACTGGAGCATGCTGTGTTAGGGACAATAACACGATAGTCTGACTGTAGCAGGAGGTTCACAAGAGGAAATGATGAGAAATGCAATAGAAAAAGAAGGTTGAGACCAATTTATAAAAGGTCTTCAGGGATAGGTAAGGAGTTTGGGTTTTGGTTTTTTTTTTATTTTATTTTTTAGGCAACCCAGCCTAGCTGAAGTAGCAGGGCACCACAAGGGAGAAAGAGGAAGCATTATGTGCCAGGAAAACCAAACCACCACCACCACCATCACCACCTTCACCACCATGTCATCTCAAACCCCATGGAGACAATTCAGGACCCTGAACCCAAGAGCCTTGGAAATAGTAGTGGCCCCAAACCACTAGACCAGCTTCCAAACCAGCCCCTATGACCAACTGCTACCAATGGAAAGATAGATACAGGAGCCTTGCTAGTGGAGATGCCCCTCCAGGCCACCAGTCCTGCTTCCAGCCTAGCCCTTAAAATCACTCTCTGGAGAAACAACTCGTATGAAGAAGAGGCCAGACAGCCCAGTGAATTGCCACACCTAGGGCGAGTTGGCTAGCCTAACTGAGGCAGCAGGGTACCGTGGGAGAGATATAGGAGGCACCATGTGCCAAGCAAATCAAACCACTATCACTACCTTGACCAGAGCCTTGGAAATAGCAATGCTTCCAGTCCAGAGACCTCAGCCGTCATCTGAGAAAGCAGACCCTGTGGAGATGCAGCCTAGCAACTGCTCTGCCAGGTGCTACAGTCACAGCTACTGAAGACCCGGACAAAAAATTCTGGTTATCAAAGTCCTTGGTATTGTCAAGTGGTTCAACATTACAAACAGATATTATTTTATCACTTGCTTTTTCACTGACTCCTAGGGACCATAGAACATTTCCATCAGACACAGATAAAACCTTCTATACGTACTGTCTCCCCCATTAGAATGTGTGTTCCTGGAATTGACAAACACCTGAATGCAGATGGAAGTATACTTTTTAAAATTTTATTTTCTTTGTGTTTATTGTTTTTTTTGTTCGTGTATTCTTTTATAACATGGCCTAATATGTACATGTTTTGTATGACTTCACATGTATAGTTAATATCAAATTGCTTGCCTTCTCAAGAAGGGGGAGTGGGGAGAGAGAGAATTTAGAACTTGAAATTTTTTTTAATGATTGTTAAAAGGTTTTTTTACATGTAATTGGTAAATATTTAATGAAATAAATAAAATGTTTAAATAGCTTTGAGTGCCTTGAGAGCAGCACATCAGAAGGGCTTGACAAATGTTTTTTCCATTCATTCATTTTCCAGTAGACACCGTTATATAAATAACTACTAAATCTCCTGTCTGACCCTTCTTCTGAGCACTAAATTTTCCTTCAGCTGGCAACAGAACTTCTTTACCTGGATGTCCTACTAGCATCTCAGATTCTGCCCAAAATGAAACTTATTATCTTCCCCAAAAAAACCTGCTCCTCTCCCTGATTTCACTATTACTATCGATAATGTCACCTTTTCTTCCATGTTTGACACTTTGCTTTCTTTGACTCTTAACTCTCCTGTCCCTCTCATATCCAAATTCTCACTGGTATATGTTGATTCTATCTCTACAACAACTCTCACAGTCATATCTTTCTCTCTGCTCCTCCCACCATCACCATTATGCAGACTCATTACCTATTACCTTCCTAGATTTTTGCAGTAGCTTACTAAAAGGTCTCATAGCCATTCTCTCTTCCTTCTCAACTTTATTTGTGTAATAGACCCCGTTAGAGGTCTAATAAAGCCTATGGAACCCTTCTCAGAATAATAGTTTTAAAGGTATAAAATAAACTAAAATAAATGATGTAATAAGAACTCATTTTATTGAAATATAGTTCTTATAACATTTCGAAAATAAGTTCACAGTTCCCAAATTAAGAAACCCTGTTCTAAGTAATCCTTCAAGTATCTGCTAAAGCTTATATATAGTCACATCATTGTTCCTCTGCTCAGAAATTGTCCTGGGCTTCCTATTACCTACCCAATAGAATTCAAAATCCCTTGCCTAACATTCCAGGCCCTCTACAATCTGGGACCACCCTACTTTTCCAACCTTATTCCATATTACTCTGGAGTTCATAGATTAGACAACAAGTCCCCACCCACCTAGCACAGAGTGGATGTAATGACTAAATAGCAATTGTTCCTCTTTTACCCAGGAACCCTGAGGGTCTTCCTCTCCCAGTTTGATTGGTTTGTTTGGTTTTTTTTATTAAAGGGGCCTTCCCTTGAGTAACTACATAAAGAAGCCTATTCATTGAATGGGTGTATCTCACTCAAAGTGAGAATGTGATAAGACCTTAGCCTGAAAGACCCAGGGTTTCACATTGCATTGTGGGCCATCTACAACTGCCCTAATGAACATCAGGCCACTGGACCCAGATGGCTCAGGAGGAGAAAGTGAGGTTGGTGACCTTGCACAGCCCTCCATCACTCAAATCAAAGTCAACCGCAAGTCAAGTCATCACCTTGATGTCCTGGTCCCCTTCGAAATGAAGGACAAATACAACCACCATATTACTCTACTCCAAGTACTTTAGATTCCAGCCAAATTGGACTATTTTCTATCCTTGCCTTCTCTCTCTGTCCTCCCCAACATGCACTATGCTTTTCCACTTTTACACCTTCAATCATGTAATTCTCTATAAATGAAATTCCCTCCCTCCTCTCTACCCTTTGCCTGGTGAATTCTTAACTATCCCTCATGGTGTAACTCAAACATCCCTCCTTCTAGTATGCTTTTACCAATCCTGCTGATCCATAATTATCTTCCCTTTCACACTTCATATAGAACCTTGTTCTGGACCTAACACACCTATCATGTAATATATTATAATTGTTAGCACTTGTTTCTTACCACTCCTCCCCCATGAGACCATGTTGTTCTTTGTCCTTCATTTTTGAAGAGGACCAATGTCATCACAGGGTGATGCTTTGATTTGCATGTTAATTGGGTTTAAGTGAGGCAGAGCAGCACAAAGTCAACAGTCTCACTGTCTTCCATAGTTATCAACATCCAACAGCAATATATCAAATTATGCACCATCTTGGAGTGCGGGGGAGAGGAGAGATGGGGAGAAAATTTGGAATTTAAAATCCTACAGAAGTGAATGTTGAAAACTAAAAATAAATGAATGAATTTTAAAAAGAAATAAAATCCAATGGCAAGACTGGATAGTCAAGAAGACTAATGATGGCCTCTAGATGACCCTGGCATCTTCAAAGTTCGAACAAGCTCTAAGCTGTCTATAGCATCTGCTTCAGCCAGCTTTGCTGCCATTGGAACAAATTGTTCCTATCTGCCCATTCTGCTAGAGAGGAAATCTTCACATGATTAGGGTAGACCTCCCCCTAACTCATGGATGGGTTTGAGGCCTGTCAATGAAACTGTAAACTTCATGAAAATAAAGACTATGTCTTATCTAAATTTTGTATCTTTATAACCCAGCTCAGAATTCCATTCTGTATACAAGGTGTTTGATGTACATATTGAATTGAATTGAATTACCAAAGTAATGTTTTAGGAAAATTAATTTGAGAGATAAAAGTACATAATGGATTGGGAATATAGAAAATTCAGAGTCTGGAGTCCTCTAAGAAACCAATTAGAATTATTAATCTGAGCATGAGATGATGAAGATGGTCCATATTTAAACAGAAAAAGAGACTTTAAGAAAATCAGGGGGCTTCATGACTTGGGGTCAAGAACGAGGGGAATCATCAAAGACTTAAAAGTTTCAAGCTAAGATGATTAGGAAAATGATGACACTTTTGGTAGGAATAGGGAAATGGTTGGGAGGAGGAGAATGCGGTTTGGGTGACAAAAATGTTAAGTTCTTTTTCAGACAAGTTGAACCTGAAGTCACATCAGAAGTCATATGGAAATGTCCACCAATGCAAGGAATTAAATTTAGAATGGTGAATACTGTTTCTTTATCCAAAGTGCAAAATAATGCCACTAACTGTTCACTTAGGGAGCAAGGGGGAAGTAGAAGGAAATGTACCTTCTAAGAATTTTCAAGATAACTGGAACTTACCCTTTCAGAGGGCTAAACTTTTCCAATTTTTTTTCATTAAAATGTTTTATAAGATTGTAGAAATGAGAATTGGAAGAGACTTTAGAGATCATTTATATATGCCCATTCCTTTTTCCCAGGGACTTTTTGTCATACTCCTCCCTACTTGTCAGGCAATTGTCACTAGCCACAACACCAGCTTGGGGAACTGAATCTTTCTGCCTTTCTTCTGATTGGCTTCTCATAATTTGTTATGATTTTTAAGCCAGAAAACTGGGGTTGTCAGAATTATGTGTTAATTAGAATTGTAAATGCTGAATGTCAGCCTAAAGAATAAATGTAACAATTTTAGTAGAAGGGTTTTATGGCTACCCTTTTTTTAGTTCAACTATTTTTACTTGCTTCCTGATTCTTTGCTGACTGAGGCTGATAACATATCTGACTTTAGGACGTCTGGGTGTGAACCAAGTTCCCCTCAACCACTGGAAATTCCCTCAGAATGGACAGCTGGAAAGGGAAAGCGAACTGGTCAGAGTAAAGGATAAGACAAGGCTAGAAAAGATCGGTGTAAGGGGGAAAATAAGTCACAAAAAGGAGGCTGTGAGTTGTTGGAAAGGAGAACTTGAAATGTCAAGGATGAGCAGGGTGGAAAGTAGCCTCTTAGAAAGAGGAGGAAATATTTTAAAAAAAAAGAAAGAGAAGGGAAGGGGAGAGCTCCCCACTGCCTTTTATGAGTCACTATTGTCCCCCTCCCTCTATTTTCCCCTCCATTCTCATAGTCATGCATTCCAGTTTTTAGTCTATGAGAAAGGAACATCTTGGCCCACCACCACCACCACCACCGAGTCACAATCTCCACTGCACAGAAGGCTCAGTGGTTTCATTGGGGATTCTCAAATGCTTTGAGGCGGAAAGCAGCGGTGGGGTGAGGAGTGGAAGTACCTCCATATATGGTGCAGATTTTCACTTCCCAGCAATGACCCATCTGCTCAAGCACTATTTATCTCCAAACTGTGCTCATCACACAAGCCAAACATGATCCGAATGCCAGCCCTGATCCAAAGTGCCCAATTCTAACCCTGTTTCTAAATTTTTTTCATTTGTTTACCCTCCTGTGAGGTTTAGATATAACCAGTTTAAATTATCATGGGGAAGGAAAAGACAAGCAGGCAGGAAGAAAGTTCTGGTCTTGGGTGATTGCCTGAAAGACAGTTATGTCAGAGCTATGAGCATCAGCAGGCCCCCAGATCAGAAGGTAGAGTCCTGTGAGCTGGTGTTTTCAGAGATCAACAAAACATACCATTCTCTTGAAAGAGAATTTTAAAAAAGCAGTAGCAATAATAAATATTTACTAAGTACTGTGCAAGGTACCAGGGGTTCAAAGAATGGTTTGAGTTTATTTGTTTTTAATGTCACTGTTATAGGGTTTACAATCCATAGGATCAAAAAAAAAAAAAAAGAACGAGAAAATTGTTTAGTCTTGTTTACCCCATTCCAGAAACTGAAACCTAAATAACACTGTAAGACCTCATACTGATAATAACACCTTACTTTTATGTGGTCTCTTTGTTTTGAAGAGCTCAAACTGCCGTCTTCCTCCCTCTATTATCTC